>NW_022196894.1:69074454-69115191 GCF_008632895.1 Mastomys coucha | reverse complement strand
AGAGAGAGAGAGAGAGAGAGAGAGAGAGAGAGAGATGCATTATAAGCATTTTCCTTGATCAATGGCTCATTAGATTTTCACCTCACCTTGTCTAGTCTATGGCTTCTGTCAAGTATATAACTCAATATACCATCTTCTTTCCTGGGCTAATGGTGCTGGCATCTATAGGCCATTTTGGATCTACAAATTTGAATGAATTTCAGTTTTCGATGGTTAAGAATCCTTTTGATAATTTATAAATATGCTACCTTAGTTACATTATTTATAATCTTTCTTAGATGGGAAACAGATGTAATGTTTTATGTTCATCAAACCGCTGTGCTGTTGTTACTTTGTGCAGACATTGCCTTTGAAATACAGCCTATTTAGAGATTAGCCCTTGAAGGAAGCTAAACTTCTTTATTGAACTATATTTACATAGAGAAAAACTGAAAGCAGTTACTCCTCAAAGCTCATAAGGTACAGTTCAAGTTTCTCTCAGAATCATGGATAGAAAAGAGCCATCAGAGAATATAAAAAGGTCTTTTTACTGAAACTGTAGACACAGTGGTAAGAAATAAATATGAAGCCAAAGTTAAAAATTAAGTATTGAAAATACTGCTTCTTATAACATAGATAACACTTACATTCAAGTAAAACATCTACATTTTAAAAATTTAGATAATTATGTTAATTTTAATAAAGAATAAAGAAATTACAAGAGGTTAAAAATAATAAAACAAATATAATGTCTAAAAATTTCAAAGGCATAATTTAATTATGTTCTTCATTTAGGTTCATGAATCTTATTACAATAAATTATTTATATAAATTTGGATGTGTCTTTTAAATTTTATTAGAATTAACATATGGAACATTTTGAATATGATTTCTTTTCTTCCCATTTTTCTTGGAGAATTGATTTCTTGCCAAATTTTAAAGTACAGTAGAATCATAGTGTTAACTTTTAAAAAGTGGAAAGATATGTTAATTATCAACATGCCAATAAACCACAAGACCAGTTTATAGAAAAATGCATAATACATAAAATAATAATAATATATAATCTTATTACAGTTGCATTTTCTGGATGCTGACCAAATATTTCCTCAAGCAGATCTACTGCTTTTGTGTGCTTCATTCATGACAGGAAAGGCAGCATGGAGAGACACAGGCAGGAGATGGTCATGGCTTTTGAAATGCAGCCTGGTGATATTCGAGTGCACTGTTCTGCCTGCATTGTATGGAATGTAAAGCTTCACTAAATTCTGGAGCTTGCAGCTTTCTTGAGAAGCTTAAACTGTACCCTTTCCACTTGGTTTAATTTCACCTGTTTGTTTTGGTCTTTATTAATGGCAGTGATGCGTATATAACACCTATGTTAACTTCAATCTTATTTGAATGTGCAGAATTTGCTCTAAACAACTCTGATGCAATCGAATGTGAAGTGTTAGGCCATGAATAGTGGCTATTTCTTCCCAGGGACTTTATTTAGTCCCATTAGAATTTCCTGGAAAAGAATGCTATATTTTTGTATAACTCCTACTGCCTGGTTCAGCCGGCTTTGTCCTATGGCTGCAAATGCAGATTTGAAACATAGTACATGTTTTCATTCTAGGAATCCTACGTTCTCTGGAATCATAGTTCCTCAGGGGCATTTTCCTCTCCTTTCCATACTCATCTTGGGACTTTTCTGAAACAATTTCTATACACAGCTTAGCATTCATTGTAGCACTGCATACTGTATGCCACTTGTCTGTAAAGCTCATTAGTCTGTCTGTCTGTCTGCTGTTTGTTATTTTCTCTGATCTTCAAGGCACTGTCATGTCTGCTTAGCCTTTACTACAATACGCCTTTGGATAAAAGAGAGAGATTGGCTAACCCTTTTGTGTGACTATTGATGCTATCGAAGGATTTTTAAAGCTTGATTCTGGTTAAGGCATACTGATTTTCAGTGCAGGGTATTACATCATTCTCGTTGATCTGCAATATCTTACTGAGAGTCTTGAGTGCTCTGTGAATTGACTATTCTGACCATAACAGTTCACTTCAGTGCACTCCATCATCAGACACCAATGGCTCTCCTGCTGATACTTGCCATCTGGGATGAGATAACAGCTCAAATTACAATTTTTAAATTGAGATGCCACAGATAGCTGGTGATAACACTCAGTAATTAGTAGTGAGACAAATTAAGTTTCAAATGAAGGCAGAAATTATAATAGGAGAGGGATCAGAAATCAGAATGTCTCATTATCCTTTGGAAGTCTTCATGTTTAGGGTATAAAAAAGATTGAATTTTTAAAGACTTATAAAAGGAATCTGATTGCTTTTTATACCCTTGCAGAATAAGCAGAGGGTTTTTGTGGAAAAATTTCAAGAAAATAATTCTGAATATTCTCAATGAGTCCAAAGGAGCACATTCAAGATGGTCATGCCAAAGATGGCCAAAGAACCACAAGGATGCATGTCAAACATCTCCTTGTCCAAGATTTCAATTCAATCTTACATAGCTTCTACTGGAAAAGAATATTCCTGCTCTTGAGGTTTCAAGGAATTTAGAAGGTGAATGACTACCAGATGTGTGAGGCCAATTTTTTTGTACTTGTAAAAAGCCAACATGCATGCTGGCTTCTAATAGAAAGATGAATGTGGAGGGAAAGACTTGCTCTTCAATGGAAATTGAAGCATTAGGAATGGTAAACCAAAAAGCCAGATTTGGAAATAGAGATTTGATTTTGTCATTAAAGTAACACTGGACATCTCTAGTATTTAAGAGTAAAAGAAAAATTATAAAGCTTGCAATGATTGTAATTTTATGTCAAGAAAAAGTATTTCTTCAGTGAGAGTCAGTGGGAAACAAAGTAAATTATCATGTGAATTAAATATTATAGGTTGCACTTGTATAAGTCTATAAATGACTTCTTTGCAAATAGTAAGGAGACAGATAGTTTCTAACAATTAATCGGCAACATTGGAAAATGTGGACTATGGAACTGTTATACCTTTTTAGTTCACAAGCTGGGGCACTACAGGTTGGTTGGTGTGGAGCTCAAAAATAAAATTGATTAGAATGCAGATTGCTCCCGCTTACGGTGGAGATTAGGTGAATTTAATTTACGTCATGAGAGACTTGGCAGAGCCAGAAGTTTCACCCCAAATATCACCCTGTTTGTATGATTTCTGTCATGTGAATGCTAAGTATCTCTATAAATAATTTAAAATTATATTTACCTCATTTTATAAAAAAATAATATTTCTAGTAGCAAGTCCAACATGTATGTTAACCAAATCCATGCCTTCAAGGTAAGCACATAATTTTCCCAACATGTTTTGTCAAGGTGCATATGTATTTGCTGTTGTGGTTTACTTTGGAATCGTTTGGCTTGGTTTATATTTTTGAGATAGAGTCTCCTTGAGCCTAGCTTAGCTTTGATCTTATTTGTTACCCTCCATCTCCAAAAGGCAAAACTGAAAATTTTTTCATGGGAACATTTCCAAAACTTGACTAATATTGAGAAGCACTGAAAAGTTAAAGCATCAATCAGGTACTTTGTCTTAATTAGTGACTGTGTATATCCAGAAAGAGAGTATTGATAGTACTCACGAGGGCTTCATACATGATAGCTAGCAGTGTTACAGCATCTACTCATGTCCCATTGTTCATTCATCTGGGATAAAAGAAGCTGCAAACTGAAGCCCATGTATGGAAGGAGACAATTACTGACTTAGAATTGCTCTAGATGAAAAATTAAAGAGACATTTATATCCTAGTATGACTTCATATGTAATTACTCACTTGAGGATCCAGAGAAAACAAAGGATCTGAATAAAGATTTGTCCCCAGTAAATGGAAGACCTCTGAAAGCAGATGTTGTTGTTCTTCAGAACGCTCCTGGTGTTAACATAACCTACCTATATTTGGATGAAGCATGGAAAGGCACTTGAGACAACCAGAGGAGAGGGGACAAGGTGATTTGAAAAAGAAGAAAGAGGAAAGAGAAAGAATTGTGACCCAAATGTTACTCACAATTGAAAAAAGCAGCCTCCACACTGAGGATGGTACTATGACTGAGGAAGAAAAGGTGGGCAAAAGAAGCAATGGAGTGAAAAAGGAAACACAACTCAGGAGCTTTCTCAAAGGTGAATGCCAGTAAAACTGAGCTTCCTTACTCTCAGTGACCTGACAAGTGCAGGGAGAATATCTCTCTTTACAAGAGGCATAGTTTCCTCAAGACACTAGGAGCTGGCTGGATCAGGGCACAAAGGAGAAACAGGAGAAATAACAGAAAAGGAAGAAATAGTGAAGGTAGCCGATAATTAGAATGTTCTTGTCGCAGAATGGATGTGGCCTGGTGCTCGTGGCCTTAGAAACATAATAAAACTTGCACAGCAAGCAGCGGAGAACTCCTTCTCCATTGTCATGTTGTCATTAAATGATTTCTTGAACTTCCCAATGGGAAAACGTCACTGTCCTCAAGCTGCCTAATCAGATCTGGGCTACTTCTACCAAATAGCTTTGCACAGGTTGTGACAACTGAAGCCGATGTGTGCTCACTGCAAGTGATAACTGTTGCGTTCTTTATCTTCATGTGTTGACTTGATCTTTCCATTTCCAAGTAACATGCTATCTAATGTTTCCTGGGCTGTGAACAGAAAGCACTTCTAGTATGTCAAATAGAGTCTGAAGAAACGTGTTCTTGTTCAATCCTGACTGTTAATCACTCATAGGATGGCCTGAAAGGTTAAAAGTGAAACTTCTGAAAATTCAAAGTATTGGTTTAGCTCTGCCATGTGCCAAAAAGGAATCTTAGAAAAACACTAGTGTTAATATAAAATTTGCAAACACAGTGAATACACACACACACACACACACACACACACACACAATACTCCTTTCAGTGTCAAGTAATTTTTTGACGTAAGTTTTTATCAAATAACACTGAAATTGGGATGTTTTAATATTCTTTTTCAAAAATTTTTTATTTTTAAAATAAAATAGTTTATTTACATTTCAAATGCTATCCCTCTTCCAAGTTTCCTCTCTGCAAATCCCCTGTCCCATCCCCCTCCACCCTGTTTCTATGAGTGGGCTCTCCCACCCACCACCACTTCTGCCTCAGATCCTTAGTATTCCTCTAATCTGGGGCATAGAACCTTCATAGGACCAAGGGTCTACCCTCCCATTGATGTCAGACAAGACCATCCTCTGCTATATATGCAGCTGGAGCCATGGGTCCCTCCATGTTTGCTCTTTGGTTGGTGGTTTAGTCCCTGTGAGCTCTAGCTGGTATCTGGTTGGTTGATGTTGTTGTTCTTCCTTTGGAGTTGCAAACCCCTTCAGTTCCTTCAGTCTTTCCCTAACTCCTCCATATACAGCTACCAAACCCAGACACTATTGCTGAGGCCAAGAAGTGCTTGCTGACAAGAGCCTGATACAGATATCTCCTGAGAGGCTCTGTCAGAGCCTGAGCAATACAGATGTGGATGCTTGCAGTCTTTAATATTCTTCCTGTACTGCCAGGTGTGTGGGATTAAACTGCCAAGGTGCTGGTTTAGATCCTCTGAGGACATCAAGGATACATGTCAATGCTATAAGTAATCAACTCTGGGACTTAATTTTATGATGGCATTTGGTTTTTAACTTCTTAATCAGAAAGCTTAATGGCTCCTGCAAAGAATGTAAATTTCATTTTCAGTGTTTTTAGAGAAAACATTATTAAATCAAAGAAGAATCCTTGGGCCAGTTAATACATACTCAAAAGTCTCCCTTTCTAGATATATAATTTGACATTTTCCTTAGGGTTCCCATCATTCTGATAAAACACGTACTAAAAGCAACTTGAAAAAGAGAGGTTTTATTTCCTCCTGCAGCTTTGAAGTCTCATGACATCACTGAGAGAAGTCAGGATATAAAGTCAAGGCAGAGCAGGAACTGAAGCAGAGGCCATGGAGCTCTGCACACTGGCTTGCTCCTCACAGATGGCTTAGCTTGCTCTCAGTCTCCCCTGACCAAGGATGGCACTATATCCTTGTGGGATGGGTCCACCCTCATCAATTATCAATCATAAAAATGTAATACAGGCCGGCCTGCAGGCAATCTGACAGAGGCATTTTTTCTTTTCTTTCAATTGAGGTTCGTCTTCTCAGTTAATTCTAATTTAGGTCAAGTTGACAAAAAATATACGCCATTACAACATTTTATTACTTTTCTCAAAATAACATATTTTGTATGTGGTGTAAATATTGGACTTACCTTTCCTTGCTAGCTAGCCATTTTCTTTCTTACTTTTTCTTTTTTAAGTAAAACATTTTTTATTATACCCCTTCCTCCTAAGGCTCAGTGGGGTCATTGCAGCAGAGGGATGGAAAACTTGTGTCAGATATGTGGTAAAATCATAGCTTCTGGACATGAAAAGACTGTTGCATACATGAAATCATACCAGCTATGATTACATGCATAAGACCTTCACAAGACCAAGCCAAACATGTATGGACAGATGAGGGGTCACAAGTTCCACCTCGAGCTGTGGAGCTATTGAAAATTGATGGCTTCTGGGAGAGGGAAAGTCAGTTGTCTTAAAGGATATGTCCCCCTGAGAACCTATGCTTCAGTACTGCCCATACCCATAAACATACAGGCAACACTAAGTAGACTTAGCGCTCGTTTCTTTTTTTTTCCTTTTTTTAAATTCATTTTTATTAGTTATTTACATGTCATATGGTTTCTCCTTTCCCAGTTTCCCCTCCAAAAAACAAACAAACAAAAACAACAAGAATGAACCCCTGTTGCCTCCCCCCTCCCCATGTTTGCCACCCTACCCTCTCCCAATTATTGACCCTGGCATTCCCCTATACTGGGGCACAGAATCTTCACGGGGCCAAGGGGCTCTCCTCCCATTGATAATCGACTTTGCAATCCTCAACTATACACATGCTGCCAGAACAATCAGTCCCACCATGTGCAGTCCTTGGTTGGTGGTTGAGTCCCTGGGAGCTCTGAGGGTGCTAGTTAGTTCATATTGTTGTTCGTCCTAAGTGGCTACAAACCCTTCAGCTTCTTTGGTCCTTTCTCTAACTCCATCACTGGGGACCCTGTACTCAGTTCAATGGATGGCTGTAAGCCTCTACATTTGTATTAGTTAGGTACTGTCAGAGCCTCCCAGGAGATAGCTATATTAGGCTGGCTTGTCCTTCCTTCAGTCTCTGCTCCATAGTTAGTCTTTGCAACTCCTTCCATGGGCATTTTGTTCCCCCTTTTAAGAAGGAATTAAATGTCCACATTTTGGTCTCCCTTCTTCCTGTATTTCAAACTTCTGGGATAATATCCATTTATCAGAGAGTGCATACCATGTGTGTTCTTTTGTGATTGGGTTACCTCACTTAGGATGATATTCTCCAGATCCATCCATTTCCCTAAGAATTTCATAAATTCATTGTTTTTAATAGCTGAGTAGTACTCCATTGTGTAGATGTACCACAATTTCTGTATCCACTCCTCTGTTGAGGGACATCTGGGTTGTTTCCAGTTTCTGGCTATTATAAATAAGGCTGCTATGAACATGGTGGAGCATGTGTCCTTATTATATGTTGGAGCATCTTCTGGGTATATGCCCAGGAGTGGTATAGCTGGGTCCTCTGGTAGAACTATGTCCATTTTCCTGAGGAACTGCCAAACTGATTTCCAGAGTGGTTGTACCAGCTTGCCATCCCACCAGCAATGAAGGAGTGTTCCTCTTTCTCCACAACCTCTCCAGCATCTGCTGTCACCTGAGTTTTTTATCGTAGCCAATCTGACTGGTGTGAGGTGGAACCTCAGAGTTGTTTTGATTTGCATTTCCCTGATGACTAAGGATGTTGAACATTTCTTTAGGTGCTGCACAGCCATTCGGTATTCACCAGTTGAGAATTCTTTGTTTAGCTCTGTACCCCATTTTTAACAGAGTTATTTGGTTCTCTGGAGTCTAACTGCTTGAGTTCTTTGTATACATTGGATATTAGCCCTCTATCAGATATAGGATTGGTAAAGATCTTTTCCCAATTTGTTGGTTGCCAATTTGTCCTATCGACAGTGTCTTTTGCCTTACAGAAGCGTTGCAACTTTATGAGGTCCCATTTGTCATTTCTTGATCTTAGAGCATAAGCTACTGGCGTCCTCTTCAGAAAATTTTCCCCTATGCCTATTTGCTTGAGGTTCTTCCCCACTTTCTTTTCTATTAGTTTCAATGTATCTGGTTTGATATGGAGGTCCCTGATCCACTTGGACTTAAGCTTTGTACAAGGATATAGGAATGGATCGATTTGCATTTTTCTACATGCTAACCACTAGCCATTTTCAGCAAATGTTAGTCACACAATGTAGTGTGTACCTGTGATACCAAAAATAGCATTTGTTTTATATTTATATTTTCTTAAGATCAGGTTTTACATCCCATTAATAAAACAATGCTGTATTTTAAAAATAAATTTTCAATTTCAATAGTATAAAATTATAAAACTGTTCTATTATGTTTTTAGCTGTTGCAATTGGATGGACTAGTTTGATTTCCTAGTGGCACACAGAATTCCCAATGGGTTGCTCCCATGTAACAGACAAATTGGTATTAAGTAAAAAGAGGTCAGCATATGTTCACAGGTCAGCATTATATTATTTTTAAGGGCTAAAGTATATTAATGATGTAACTTCCATGCTTTATTAAGATGGATTTAAACTGAACAATATTCATTCCAAATATACTCTCCTTGGAGGCATAGGGGATGGCTCAAAATTTTAATGGTATATACCATCTTGCATAAGATTCTGGTTTGGTTCTCTGAACCCTACATAATGACTAACTACTACCTCTCATTCCAGTTTCTGTGATCCAATGGCCTCTATGGGCTCCTACACATGTGTAATGCACATAAACTCATGACACACAATGACCCACATACATATAAAAGTAAATGTTTTATAAATATTTCATGCAGGAAGCAGAATGTGTGAAGAGGAATAGTTTTTCAAGGGCACAATATCTCTAGTTCTTGGAGCTGGGTGTTTCTCCAGTACTTGTGCATAGATTTCCAATTAATAGAACACACCACACACATACGGCTTCGTGACACAAAGCTTTCTTTGTTGCAATTGAAATCCATTTTGCTAGGAAGTTAAGCTGTACAGTAAATGCTAGTATTATAATTCATAAAGTTTCAAAGGCTGGAAGTTTGCCATCATGATAAAACCCATGCAAAATAACATGATCCTCTCCGGCTCTTCTTACACACAAGTTGCAGTGCAGGTCGTATCTTGTCCCATCCTGTACAAGGTGGTTGTTTAACATTGTGCTCCAGTGCCTCAGTAAGTACCATATCATTCATTGTACATGACTCCTTGAAAATTGCTTTTAAAAGTTTGTGCCAAAAAATGTTCATGAAAGGAACAATTTACTGTCCTTTAGCTATTAAGATACCGAGAACTGTCACTTCAGGAAATTGGATACTGTACCGTGGAAAACATGTTGTTCGGGAGCTTTGTTTTAGCAGTGCCTACCTGTCATTCATCACACTGTGAGCACTGCACTTCGTCAGTTGTTAAACTGAACAGTGAGCTGAACATCATCCAGATGTCAGAAAAGAGAATACCGATGTCTTGTGGGCTTATTTAAGTCTGAATGAGTTGAAACTGCTGATATCTGCATTAGTGCTGGCCACTTAAAATTGAGATGATGTAATAAGATATGCTATTTATTCTATCCTGTATTTTTCCTCCACCGTTTCCACTATGGTTAGTATAGTTTAACTCATGGACACTGTTGGTAACCACTTATAAATAGTATGACAAAGTGCACACTATGTTCTCTATTTCTTCTTTTTCTAGCAGTATACACATTTTATATTGTACTGAGTTTTTCATTTGTAATGAATTCAAATATTAATAAACCTAAAACAAATAAAATATATACTGTAACAGTAACAACAATTAGAGACTTGGACAATGCCCCTGTGCCAATGAGTTAGAGGCTCTTTCCAATTTCCTTTTCTATTAGATTCAGTGTATCTGGCTTTATGTTGAGGTTCTTGATCCTCTTGGACTTGAGCAACCCATAGACTGTAAGTAAGATATGTAACAAGCAGAAAGGCCCAGGGGCCTTTCTAAATGGGATGCTTCAATCCCATTTAGAAAGGGGAAGGAAACAATCACAGAAGACAGAGGGAGGGAGGGACTTGGTGGGAGAGGAGAGGAGGAGGGGAAAAGGGGAACAGGATCAGGTATGGGGCAGAATAGGTGAGAAGCCCAGAGAGTCAGGTGAATGAACAGAAATAAGCAGCCTCAGGTTTGGGAAGTGTGGGGACCCTCTGGAAGGTCCCAGAGACCTGGGATGTAAGAGACTCTTAGGACTCATCGGGGGTGACCTTAGTCAAAATTGTCTAACACTGGGGAGAGGGAATTCGAAGAGTCCATTTCCAGCAGTTGGACAGGGCCTCAAGTGGAGCGATTGAGTTACTAACTCACAGTCAAAATTTCTGATCCAGAATTGTTCCTGTCTAAAAGAACTGCAGGGGCAAAAATGGAGAAGAGACTGAAATAAAGGCAGTACAATGACCAGCCCAGCTTGGGATTCTTTTCATGGGCAGGCAACAAAACCTGACACTATTACTGATGCTATGATGTGCTTATAGATGGGAGCCTAGCATGGCTATCTTCTGAGAGGCCTGATCAGCAGCTGACTGATACAGAGACATATACTTACACCCAACCATTGGACTAAAGTTGAGGACCCCTATGGTTGAATTATAGGAAAGATTGAAGAAGCTGAAGGGGAGAGCAAACCCTATAGGAAGACCAACAGTCTCAACCTACCCAGATTCCAGGGAGCTCCCAGAGACTGAGACAACAACCAGGAAGATACACGAACTGGTGAGAGATCCACGGTACATATATAACCGAGGTCTGCAAAGTCTGGCCTCTGTGGTGGAGAAAGTGCCATTCTTATAGAGACTTGAAGTCCTGGGGAGGGGTGGTATCTGCAGAGAGGAGAAGGAGGGGGAGGGGGAAAGGTTGTGGGAGGGGTGACCAGGATAGGGGCACTTAGCAGGATGTAAAGTGAATAAGTAAAAAAAAAAATTCAATTTTAAAAACCATATGAAAAATTTTTTAATGAATTAAAATAACCATTAAAAATTTTTAACTTTGGCATGTAGTATTAAGCTATCAGTCAGATAGCTGATGAGACAAATTTCCCATTCTGGATGATGGAGAAACTTTAATATAGTATTAGAATAAGGATTTCTATAGTTATTTTTTATTAAAAATCTTATCAGTGAAAATTTTGTTTATAATTTTAATTATATTTTCTATTTAATTAAAAATTACTCTCTACTTCTTAATATAATAATTCTTAATTAGTTCTCCAATTTGAAATATCATAAACTACCTTGATAAGACTCAACTCCTCCTGATTCACTCTTCATATTCCCAATTCTCCCTGTTTCCCTCTCTCTCAAATATAATGTTTCTTTCACTGCTGCATGATTTGAGAGTTCAACTAGCCTTCGTAAATTTATACAATTTTCAAAACAGTATTTCAGGGATTGTTACCATTTCTTTTTAAGTAATTGAGGAATTTGACTGGGATATCCATCAAGTTTTGGATCCTATATAAATATGATTTGATTTACATTATGTGTGCATATGTATGTTTGTGTATCATAAAATACATACATATATATACACACACAAAACAGTTTAAATCTCTCTCTGTCTCTCTCTGTCTCTCTCTCTCTCTCTCTCTCTCACACACACACACACATATACATATTCTTTTCATTACTTTTAGCAAATTGACGTCTTCAGTTGACCACTAATGTTTATTGAAATAATGTTATATGAGTATACCTATAATATTATTTTATCACCTGTAGAATCTATAAGAGTTTAGTCCTAATAGTCTTAGTTCTTTATTAGTTTGTATATAAGCTTAATATAATACATTATTTTAAAATTAATCTGATAAAATACATATTTTACTCTTCTATACTTATGTAAAAGGTACTATTTCATTTTTTCATCTAGTATATATATATCTTGTGTTTAAAAAGGGCACATAGCCGCACTGGGCAGTGGTGGCGTATGCCTTTAATCCCAGCACCTGGGAGGCAGAGACAGGTGGATTTCTGAGTTTGAGGCCAGCCTGGTCTACAGAGTGAGTTTCAGGACAGCCAGGGCTATACAGAGAAACCCTGTATCAAAAAGAAAAAAACAAAACAAAACAAAACAAAAAACAAAACAAAACAAAACAAAAAAACAAAAAAAAAAACCAAAAAACAAAAAGGGCACATAGCCTTTTTCTCCTGAGGCATGTCTGTTCTTACTCTTTTATATATTTCAGTTACATTGATGTACTTGAATTTCATGCTTGAATTTCAGTTTATTCACAATTATCATGTCAAGCTTAATATGGTGGTAGTGAGGACTCACCTATGAAGAAAGCACTGTTCCATATACACTGTAAAAGCTTCCCTTTGGTGATTGGTGAAGTACTTAGATCTTACCAGTGTCAGCCATCTTTTATTACTTCAGAGAATGCATTACTGATGATGATTTAACCAACGTGGTCATTCTCTTCTAATCATGATAAAGGATTTTCTCATTCTGACTATATCTCAACCACATGATAGAATAATTTTTAAGTGTCAAAATTTTCTTTATATACATGGAATATAAATTATCCCACATTTAGAGATGAGTTTCTCATAAAAATACTGAGATAGGAAGTGAGTAAAGAAAGGTGTTTGGTTTTCAGGGTTGAAGGAGTTTCCAGTAAAGTGACTCAACAAGAGTCTTTGCTAACATTGGGCTCTATGAGCCAGTAATGAGGCCCTTTGGGAAGATCCAAAGGAAATTAATTGAATTTTGTTCAAGGAACCTCTGCCTCACTGGCCTGTGTTATGGCATTGGTCCATTTTTCCTTACTGTGGCAATATCTTCATTGCCATACCACAACCTGCAAGGGAAGATTCTACCTTACTTTCATTTTCTATGGTCAGGTTTCACTCTTTATTAGTATAAATTAATTTTAGACTAAGCCTGTCTAATTCAGCAAAATATCCACCATTGTAAAATTTCCTGGAATGCTGGTATAAAGAAGTCTTCTGAGAAGAAACGATATTTTTGTTATATTGATTCATACATCTAACAAAGTAAATCAGGTATTTCCAGAAAGTTTGAAGCCAAATTGTATGATTGTTAGGAAATGAACGGTTTCCTAATTCCATTTCTTATTTAGATTTGTGAGTTGGTGTTTTGTATGACATATATTCTTCTTTTCCATGACCAAAAATAAAACAAAAAAAAATTTGTGATAACCATCCACATTAACCCAAATGGGCCATTGCCTCAGAAAATGCTATGACACCACAGTGCCTGGGAAGTGGACTAGGGGTGTGGGTCCTAGGTGGAGATAACTCCCTAGATGGTAATGTAAATAGAAAATAAAAGAAAAAATAACGAGGTTGCTAAATTCAGGCTTCATACAAGTTATCTTGATCAGATGGTAAAGCACATAGCATAGTCCATACTGAATACTAGTAATTCTATAATAGTTTGAAATCTTGGGATAATATTTATCAAAGAACATTTATTGAGCAAAATAAAACTAGAAAGAAGCAAACTTAAAAAGCAACTTGCCATTGTGATCAGATTGATGTATAGAACTTAAAGATAGCATCTTTTCCTTGCTAGAATATGATTACTCCTTAGCTTACTTATCAATCTAGATACTTATACAAAGGAAGAGGAAAAAAAACAGAGGTGTTAAATACAAAATTTCCAGAAAGATAATTAAAAACATATATAACAATATCTTTTATGAGGGAAAATCAGGAGCATTAGAAAAAAAGACACTTTTAGAAAATTTAAGATAGGCTAAATGTTGGAGAAATGTGAGCATCCTTTTAAAAGTACATCCTGTGCCTTGATGCTGATGTTGAAGGGGCTTTGAACTACATCTTTTTAAGAACTCTAAATATTAAAAAAAAATGTAATTCTACTGTGAAGAAGTAGAGTATATAGAAATAGTATTTATTGTCTCTTCTCAGTGACTTGCTCCCTGATGAACAGTGAGACCACACACAGTTGTTATTCAGTCACTCGTGACAAACACTCTTTGCACAAAATGCCTAAATGTGGTTACCCTTTTACTCGTGTCCTTATGATGACCCTGCAATTTCAGGAGAAACTTGTGGCGTTGTCAAAAGTAATGGCTACATGTGTTATATGTATAGCCTTAGGGGAACAAGAGTAACTACGTTTAGTTTTGAGTTTGGTGTTTCACCAATAGCCAGGGGTCTGCTATACAGCTATGGCTTTCATTTATGTTCGCCACATAAAGTAGAAACTTGTGAGGGAAGAGAGCTGGACCTGGGAGGTGACAGCTGTCATGTTTCTGAGTTTACCAGCATGTATTTCATGATCTCTATCAGTAAAAGGAAGATGGATATAAAATAAAATGGATGGTTCTAGGTCAGAGAATTGCTCCCCTCTAATGGTAGCATGGCTTCATTTTGTCTTAGAAGAGTGACATTTCATCGACACAAAAACCAAGATCAAAGAAAGGAGCAAGGTCAAAATACAGCATTGGTTATTCTTCATCCAAGGCTAGCAGAAGAACAATGACTTGCATTTTCAGATGTGGGACTGCCACAGTGAGTGAGTCTTGTTGCTGAATTCTGCATCACAGTCAAACCTGTATTGTATACTGGCTTCAATATATAATGTATAAAGAAAGTATAAATGTATAAAGCAAAGAATTTTGCACAAGATTTATAGATGACCCACTTAGTAACAATGATTTAAAATGCAACACTTGTTTATAATGCCCATATTCCCTGAAATGACAACAGAGTCACTGTCATGTAAGCTGTTCTGCTGACTCAATTCATGATTGAGAGTGATAGAATGATCTTTTCCCCCTAAGTAATAGATATTATATTTCCCCTCAATAATGTGACTTTATTTAAATGATTTAATTACATGTTCTAGATTTTATTCAATACCAAACACCAAATGAATTCCTTTGAAATTTAATATTAGCTCACATTTAATTAGAAAACTCATAAAATACCTTTTTATATCATAAAATTTTTATAAGTATTTACAAATCAATTGAATTTATATTAAGGTTATAATTAAATTTAAAACAAGGAAGTCTACAGAGAGGATGAAGAAATCTCTGTTACCGTGTTCAGGAGGAAAAGTATGAGGTCCCTCTTTGTTTCTGCATAAGGTTCTTCTTATATCATTCCCAGTATCAATAACATATTGCTTCATACAGTATGTTTTTATGTTCATACTCTATGTTTGGAGTACTTTGTATGATTCTTTACAGATCACCACATAAAAATGTTTTTACACACAGAAATAATACAGATATATTCTCTGTCTCTCTGACAATGTCCATCTCTGCCTCTCTGCCTCTCTCTTTCTCTGTCTCTCTCACACTCTCTCTTACATTGTTCTATTATATAGTTAATGCAACAGTGGCTTTGAAATACTGTATTAAAACAGAATACTTTAAAGTCACCACTCAAAAAATCATTAACAGCTTATATAAAAGGAAACCAGCATACAAGCTACCACTTCTATGGCTGAGATCTGCTGTTCACAGCGGAGAGAATAGGCAAGGAGAAGTCTTTCTTCATTAGCAGCATGACCGAAGCACTTAGGGATTTCATTCCCCCACATCCATTATTTCATCTATTGTCCTAATTTAATTTTCCATGATTTTCCTGACAGTGAAGGTTGGCAACTCTTTAGCACAGCATAAAAGGTCTGTGGCACTTATGTTCATAATTACACAAGCTGTTGAAGCTTTCTACTAAAGGGTATATTGTCAAAGATATCAAATTTAGACAAAGGCAGAAGCTACAGACGTGAGAGGAACTGGAATCCCTGAGTGCCTTTGTTTTTATCCATAGAAAAATCTACCTTGTGAGGTTGAAATGTTATTAAAGCATTTGGGCACCTTGAAGCCACCAGAGAGCTCTAAACAGGAAAACAAGGTCTTTGGAGAACTGCCACCAAATTGTTGTTTCTATTGTCTCTACTATTGCTTACTACAGTCAATATAACTGACAATATAACTACTGTTACTTATGAGATATTTTTAAGTCATATTGATTTTTTTCATGATACATATCAGCCAGTTTTAGGAAACTTTATTCAGAGAATGAAGTTAGTTACTTGTGGAAAGAAATGATCATTAGTCTGTGATTCTTCTACTTATTCTCTAAGGATACAGTCATTTGTCCTTGACTTATTGTTTGTCTTGCAAATCCAAATTCCTTTTAGTGTATGATTGTCCCATATATCTTCAAGCCATATTTCCATATGTTCATATCTATAAGCCAGACCTTGAAGAAATTAGCTACTTGTGAGTTATTACTTAGGAATCATTTAAGATCTGATCCATGACATATAGAGAATGATCCAAATAGATGGTAAACTTATTTGTATAAGACAATTTTTAAGTCTAAATATAATCTATATGAGGGGTTATGTACAGATGTGCTTAAGTGAGATAGTAATATTGGATAGATGAGATTGCATGACATCTTTAGAATTGATGATCCCAGGAATAGAATATCCTGCCTGGGTCCCTAAGAAGAGTCTTAGTGCCTGCCACAGGCTGGCCAGTCTGGGCCTCCCTCAACCCGTGGGAGAAATGGGATCCTAGTCAGATCAACAAGGCAAAGAAATGATGGCAGAGACAACACATGAAGTACAGGATCTGAATGTCTTTCTTAAAAATAGCATCAGACTTTTACAGTCATTGCAAAAGAGAGATGAAAAATCTGGCAGTTCAGCAGTTGAGGTACATCTGAGGCTACCTGAAACACACTGGGTCTAAAGCAGCAGCCATCTCCTCTGGACTGGTGCTGTACCCTAGGGCCTAAGAGCTCTGGGCCTGGGGGACTGCGGACTGCATGAATCTAAGTCCTAGTCCATCTAAGTTCTAGTTCTAGTCAGAGCACCAGTGCCCTTCCACAAAGCGAAAACCAGGCTTATGTGGTATACAGAAAACAGGGCGAATGACAAGAGTCACGTAGGTTGGCAAGGGTTACAAGGTCAATAGGATCAGAGAGCAAGACTGGAGTCACAGAGGCAAATGACTGCCACATCAAGGTCAGTAGGATCAGGTATCCAGGTGTGAAGCGGGGGGGGGGGGGGGGGGGGGGGGAGGGGGGGAAGGAAGAGCAGTGGTGCCCTCCCTGCTGCAGCTTTTTTGGTATTCCAATACTAATTCTCTGGGTCTGCTGAAGGCAAACACCAGGAAGTTTCAATCTAGCAGTTCCTGCTAATACCCTTCTTCTGTGGGACTGCCCTGAGAATTCTAACTATGCTAACAGTAAACAATGGTGCCTGACCTCTGTTGCTAACTCTGAGGACATTCTATCTGATAAGGCAGATTCCTTGAGAGAAATTCCAAGCTAAGGACAGCTTGGAATTAAATTAGGATATGTTGGAATGTTGTGCTGGCCAGGAGACAATGCCTAATCTTAAATTTAGCCATTAATGAATCATTTCTTGGGGTACCTTTTATGCCTAAATAAAAGGGTGTGTTGATGATTGGAAAGACTAATCTGGAACACATCTGAGTTAGGAGATGCCAGTGACTGTCTGAATACCCAGGAGGCACAGAACTCTTTTTGAAGGCATAATGCCTCTTATCCTTAATCAGGCTTTTACCCACGATATTGTGGATTTTACTGGAGTAAATGAGTGGGCATGGCAGGTGCCATCTATTTTTGCTGCTACAATTAACATAGACTGAAGTATCAGAAGATTTAGTTCCACTTACTTTACTTTTGAAGTATGAGAAAGAGAAAAGTTAGCTATGCCTGGGCAGAATTAGTGGCACTCCCAGGTAGGAAGAGAATAACAACACTTAGTGGTCTTGTTTCTAAATAGACTATACATGCCCTATAATACAAGCTTACATTCAATGTTTAAGTCACTAAGAATTGATTGTGTGCTGCTGCCTTGAGTTTCTGGTGAAGGCTGAAATGAAGTGTCTCTACAATGCCGGTCTGATGGCTAAGTGGATTTAAACCTAGAGTTCAATGATGATGAACTCAGAGTTGACTGTGTTATTAGCAATGACAAGGTGGTTGTTGAGAGGAACTTAGGTTGAGATATCACAGTAGAATCTTAACTGCATGTAGATAACATGGATGAGTGTTTGAGTTTCTCTCCAGACATGGTTCTTATGAGGGTTCTATTCCATCATTTCAAGGCAATTATCAATAGGCTATGCTTTCCTTTTAGGGATGTCATTCAACTAAATAAATCATACATAAAATATACCTAGATCCTCACCTGGTCTCTAGTCATCACAGGGTTATTAACTGAGTAGACTCAATAATGAGCCATGAGCAAGCTGCTTAAGAGCAACAGAGGTATGTTGATTATGATGAAGAATGGACATTTAATTTACTATCCAAAGCATGTTCTTATGAGAGGAGTGTGAGAATTTAAAGTGTGGTGAGATGATAGAATCTAATCAACAATAGAACTGATACCTTTTCACAATAGTATAATTTTGTGTAATTTTCACACAATAATATGATCACAGTCAAAGGAACAATGTCTATTTAGAACAACTTTTTAAAGAACAATGAACATTAATTGTTCAGAAACAAACAAATAGACAAATAAACTGGAATATAAAATCCTACCTTTCTAACCCTGTCATGGTCAGCTGTGCTTAAAATAAGATGACTTTGATTATGAAAATAAGTTAAATAAACATATCTTCCTATGATTAAACATTTGACATATGTATCATTGAATTAAATCAGTACTCAAAGAATAATTTTCATTTTACATTTTAAAATTTTTATCTATTTTTTATCTTCAAGGCTGTAATATATTCTCCCTTCATTTTCTTCCCTCCAAATCCTTTTATATACTCCTTCCTGCCCTCATTAAAATCTCCAGCTTCATTTTTCATTAATTGTTGTCATATGCATATATATATATATATATGCATATACAAATATATTCCTAAAAATGACCTGCTTGGTCTGAGTACTGCTACTTGTATTTATGTTTTCAGGACTAACTATGTGATATTGGATGGCAATTTGGTGTGCTCTTCCTGGGTAAGAATATTTCTCCCACGCTCAGCATTCCTTAGTTGACTGTAGACCTTAACAGGGATGACACCAATGTACATGGTCTTGTGGGATTTTCCCCATCTACCTTACCATGTCTTTTGATGTCATTTGTTTCAAAGTCACATTTGTGAGTCTTTATGAGTGTAGCTTCTAACATTCCTAGGAAACACAGCCTCACAGAATATTCTTGATCGATGACTCTTAACAATCTTTCTAGTCCCTTTTGCTGCAATTTGGCTGAGCTTTGTGTGCTGGCCTGTTTTATAGATCTATCCATTGCAACAGGGCTACACATCTCTGCATTTTGATTGTTAACGTTCTTCTGTAATGGTCTCTGTCTATTGCAAAGAGATGTTTCAGGGGTGAAGACTAAATATATTGAAACTAATAATAGTATTATAAGTCATATAATTGTAACATTTTATTGTTATTTTATATTCACAAAAACTTTCTTTGATTTTTTTTTATTTTTTCATTTAAAACTTACAATATTTATTTATATCCTAAACACTGACACCCCCCCCCCCCATGGAGACTTTCTTCTATTCCCTTTTCCTTCTCTTTTGAGAGGATCAGCCCCACTATGCCAGATTGGATGCATCCTCTCCCACTGAGAGAGACAAGGCAGCCCTATTGAGAAACAGATACCATGGCCAACCTAATGCTTTAGGGAGATTCTCCACTCTAGTTGTTGGAGGGTGGCGCACATGGAGACTGAGCTGCATGTCTACTACGTATGTGCCAAGGGCCTTGTTCCAGCCCGTGTGTGTTCTTTGGTTGATGGCTCAGTCTCCAGTGGATCCCAGAGGTCCTCATTTGTTGACACATTTGGTCCTCCAGTGGGAATCCCATGTTCTTCACAGCATTTAATCCTTCCCTGAACTCTTCAGTAAGAGTCCTCAACCTCCACTGTCCAATGTTTGGCGGTAGATATCTGCATTTATTTCAGCTGCTTGCTAGAGCCTCTTAGATGACAGTTGTGCTAGGTTCCTGTCTCCAACCATAATGAAGTATCATTAATAATGTCAGGGATTGCTGCTTGTACATGGGATGGGTTTCAAGTTGGGTCAGTTATTGTTTGGCCATTCCTTCAGTCTCTGATCTATCTTGTCACTGCATTTCTTCTAGACAATACAAAATTTCAGTCGAAAGTTTTGTGGGTGTGTTGGTGTCCTTATCTCTCTACCGAGGGTCCTTCCTGGAAACAGGAGTTGTTCTCTTCAGGTTTCATGTCCCTGCTGTTAAGCATCTTAGCTAAGATCACCCACATTGACTCCTGGGAGCCTTCCCCATCTTAGGTCTTCCAAAAGCACTATTGGGACTTCCTAAAGATTCTCCCCACCTCTCACCCCCACCCATGGAAGCTTCATATTTCCATTCATTCTCTGGGCCTTTGGGTCTCTCTCCTGACTCTCCACATACCTGATCCCAACACTCCCCCAACTCAATTCACCTTCCCCTCCTTTCTCCCATGCATTTCCATCCTTCTTTCCCTATGCCTGCTTTGAATAACTATTTTGTTTTCCCTTCTAAGTGTAGATCATGCACCCTGGCTTGGGCCTTCCTTCTTGTTTAACTTATTTGGGTTTGTGGGGCATATTATGGGCATTCTATGCTTTAGGCTTAATATCCACTTATTGAGTACATACCATGCCTGTCCTTTTAGGTCTGGATTAGCTCACTCAGAATGATGTTTTCTAGTTTCATCCATTTGACTGAAAAACTTATGATGTCCTTATTTGAAACTACTGCTTGTTCCAAAGCTACAATTTTCTAAAAGAAGCCAAGTTAAATCAATTCCTTGACTTTACAAAGTAATTTTAAACTGAAAAGCAAATTGGCAATAATTAAAAATTCTAAAAATATTACAAAACAAAATATCATAGGAAAAGAAGCCAATGCAGAATATGTGACACTAAGAAGATAGGGATTGTCAATAGAATTATTAACCTGTACTTTTATAACTTTAGAACTATCAGGACAATTAAAGACGCTGTGATTGTTCAAATATAGGTCTTTGTTACTCACTATGGTAAAGTCATTAATATATCATGCAACTTGATACATGCAACATGCAACTATCTCCAGAAACTTTAAATATTTTTAATTTAGAAGAATTTATAAATTGACATAATTATGACTCAAATTATTTTTAATAAAGCAATTTGTATATCAGTTTAAACTGAAATTCACAAGAAATATATTTTATATAATTTTATTTAACACATTTTTATTCATTATACTAACTATACATTTATTTTGAAGCCATAATCTATTCCTCTAATTCATGCTATGACTTACTGAATGTTACTTATCTCAAGAATGTGTCTTCATGCATGTCCACTTCTTTCAGCAAGTAAGGCCAAGTTACTTCATTAACAACAGCAGATAATCACCCCTCTTTTGGTAAAAAGTAGCTCTCCCTAATATCTTTTAGTCTTGTAATTTTCTTGCATATGTTTCACCTTCTGGTAGGATTGACATTTTGAAATACATAAGGCAAACAATAATAAAATGCAATGTATACATATGTTGATGTAACTTTCCCAAATTCATCCAGATAATTATAGGGAAAAGACTGAAGAAAACTTGTACAACTGCTGTGAGATAAGTCTAATTGGGCAGATGAGAGTTAAACAGAGCAAAGAGAATGCAAGCACAGAGCATTTAATGCCTGTTTATACAGCCAAGACATTTTCTATTAAATTTAAAGAATGAACTCAAAGGACAAAACCACACTGAAAGATGATATTTACCTGAGCAAAATAAGCACACACACACCTGCCCCTTTCAATGTAGCAGTGGCAGGAATACTCAGGAGAGGTGATCTTTGTTAAAGGAGTTTTGTAGACTGGCATCAGCAGAGAGCACTCTTATTCAAATAGAACACAAGCAGCATTTCCTGTGACATTTAACAAGGTAGAAAATAAGACCCCGAGCAGCCAGAAAAAACAGAAAAGCAATCTCATCTCCGAAATCTATGAAATAAAACTAAGAAGCTCTTAAAGGTGAAGCACACAATTTGTAGCAAGGCTAAGATTTCATAGAGCATTTGGTTAGCAGAGCTAGTACCAAGGGCTGCAGTGTGTGGTCCTGAGGGTGCTAGACCCCTTCTGGGAACCATGCTCTGATGACCTTTGGTCTCAAATCTTCCAGTAATCTTTGTCTTCTTTCTTCCTTGTTGTGGCAGGCCTCTCTTTCTTTGAATGTTATCCTGATTACTGCAGGCTTCCTGGCTCCTGCGATTCAGAATGAGGCAATTAGTCTGCCTCAGACTCCCATTCCATCCTAATAGTACCTTGATTATCAAGTACTACTACTTGGGTTTTGTTGATTTTTACTTTATTCTTAATCTGTATTTGATGAACCAAAATCCAGGAGGTTGGTGCCACAGCAAATTCTCTGTCCTAATAAGCTTTTTCCTTAGCTGTCCTATCTTTGTAAGTAATGCTATTACTATCCGGAAACTCCTCAGTAGTTTCTCAGTATGACTAACTCTGACTTGGCTTTCAGAGAACAGCTCAAATCTCACTACATCTCTGAAGTTTGTTCTACATCCCTAGATTAAGATTAGTTAAGAATGCCTTATCTTGTCACTTGCAAATGCTTCTACATCTAATAACTAATATTATTACCTTTCTAATATTTTATTTCTGGAGAATAAACAATTCCATATTAGTGGTAATGTGATTTCAACTTACTTGTAAGACCATTGTATAAATATGTGTATATAGCTCCTATAACTCATGTATTAGTCAATGTGGTGAGTATTATATGAAGAAGCATCTGATGCCCAAGTAAAGAAATGCTAAGATATTAGAATTGGTATTATCTTAGAAAACTTAAGAAACTATCTGAACTTTTAAATTGGCCCATCGATTGAAGTAAAATTTTATCAAAATTAAATTGATGGTTTTTTTTTTTGTGGTGGAAAATCAACTTCAAAATATATAGGAACCTTCCAAAATGGTAAAACAATGACTTAACAAAAACAAGAAAACTAGAGAAGGCATGATTCTTGCCTTACAACTTTATTATTAAGTTGTACTAATGAAAATAATATTGTTCTAGACAACATACATAACCCAATGGAAAGGAACTGAGAATAGATTAATCCATGAATACATAAAGTCAACTGAACTTTGATAGAGGCTAGGAAAAAAGAGATATTTTCTTCAGTAAATAATGTTAGAAACTGAAATTTCCATTAAAAAATGAAATCAGATATATTTAATCAGTTAAATAAATAAACTTGAAATATATTGAAGGCTCAAGTGTATGACATAAACATGTAGAATTCTGAAATGAGGAATTTCCATGAACCTTATCAATAAGATTCCAGACTTGATGTAAATACAGGACATAAAAGCAGTGATGAAGAGGTGGGACTAAAGTAAAAAGAAAAACGTCTACACATTCAAGGAAAGAAGAGGAGCAATCATCCACTGGGGAAAAAACCATGTACTTTAAAATTATACATTTGTTGCGTATTTTTATGTGAACAATATCTCACATACACTCATGTATACGAACACTTCAGTCCCTGTTGTTGGCATAGTTCCTGGAAGCCACAGATCCTTTAAGAGACAGAACCTAGTGGAGAAAGATGACACATGCGGTAGGCTTTCAGTTTTTTAGCCTAGCCTCATCATGCTCTCCCACTGTCTCTTTCTGTGCTTCCTGTGTCATCAAAGGAAGTGTGATCACAATATTTTCTGATGTCAAGGTCTGCCTCACAGATGTTCTGATTGACTCCAGCCCCACTGCAACTGTAAGTTAAACCCCTTTATCTTCTAAGCTATTTTTTTTTCTTTTCATGGTATTTTATCACAACAGAAGAAAAGTAAGTGATATAAATAATACAAGTCATCTAAGAAATACATTCTACTAAGAAAGAAAACAAAACAAAATAATCAGCCCCTCACTGAACATTAAAAGAACCATAGACTGGTTTAAGAACACACAAAAGAGCCAATGATATATAAAAGTCTTGTTCATCACATTTTTACAAGAGAAATATAAATTGAAAGACACCATGAGGGGTAGCCCTTCATAGCTTTCAAGATAGATATCTTTCACAAAGGAAGAAAGAAAGAAAGAGAGAGAGAGAGACAGACAGACAGAGAGAGAGAGAGAGAGAGAGAGAGAGAGAGAGAGAGAGAGAGAGAGAGAGAGATAAAGAAAGAGAGAAAGACAAAAAACAAAATGCTAGAGAGTGTCATGTACATGGAAGGCAACATTCACTCACTCTTGTTACAATTCAGTGTTACATTTCTGGAAAACAGGGCAGATGTATCTTAAAATTCTAAAATTGAGATTTCTTAAGTTTTGGTGATCCAATTTCTGAAAATATTAGTATTTTGTTACATGTGTGTGACTGTGCATTTGTATGTATGCCTGTGTGTCTGGGTGCACATGCACATGTGTACTGATGTGAAATAAAACACTCAAAGCTCAAAGCCAAGGTTTTGGAGCATGGTATAAATTCATAGCTGCATACACTGATACCACCTTATGATCAATTCTCTATCATGTTTTTATCATCATTTTATGTCCTGTGAGGTTGCTTGCATAAGCTACAACTAATTCTGACCCAATCAGCCTCTGTCCAGAGAAAATTTGTTAATATGAAGTATAATGTTTAATCTTGAAAGGAATATAAAGATAAACTATTCCAAACTTTCACATGACGTTTTTGCCCCATGTATACTCATGTACGACTGTACCAATGATCATGTTACACAGAGTGACAGCTTTCCCAATTTCTACCTCAGAAGAATAACACAAGTTGGATCATTATAGATTAGAAATGTTTTTTTTTTTTTTTTTTTTTTTTTGCCATAAAGGGAAAAAAGAGTAATCTGGGCAATACTCTCTTCCAGCATAAAATTCCTCTCAATGTGGTCTGGGATGGAGCGGAGGAAGATGTTCTGTGTCTTAACTGATAGATTTATAATTGTTTTCTTTTACTTAAATTTAGAAACTTGTGTTTAGTAAATGGTTATTATTTGCTGTGTGGTCTTTAGACAGGTTCAAGAGATCTCCAGTATTGTTAGTTTAATAATTTTCACTGGATATGACTGATTCACCTGAATTGATTCCTTTGTTATATTCCAAATCATATTTGGGTTTTGAGGTTTGTCCTCTGTCTTGAGGAAAAAAAATTAGGAGATAGAAATGTGAAAATAAGAGACACACTGAGAGTAAAGATGGGAAGGGAGAATAATCTGGCTAATGGCTTCATTAATTCCAGGTTTCAAGTTGGAAGATCCAAGTACTTTCCCACTCGTATATTCTGAGATGTCCTGACATTTGTCACCAGTTATCTATATTTTCAAATGGATAGATAATGATTGCTAAAAACTAAAGATTTCTGTAAGGTTTGTTCTTTCCAGAGAAACAGGAAAAATAAAGACTATGATCTGATTGTCTGTCTATATATCTGTCTGTCTCTCTAACTTCTATTATGTACTACTTCATATGATATATGTATAGTTTATATGTTACATATACATATATACAGATGAATATACCTATAAAATATACATAAAATAGTATATGTATATAAATATTTACATATATACATATTCCAACTTATGTTTCAAGTCTAAAGTCTTAATAATCACAGGTTGGTATCACAAGTAAAATGAGAATTACCAATATACTGGGCAACAGTGATTGGTTTCTATGAGAACAAAGAGGATATTCTGATTTTGTTCTATCCCATCCCTTAGTACATTAGACAAAGCCAACTGACCTATATTCTGGCCCATTATCTGCTCTATTCAATTCATATTCATTCAAAATCCAATCTCTTTGAACAGCATAGCTATAAACATATATGAAAATAATATTTACCATATATCTTGGCTTTTCTCAGATAAACAAATGTGACACAGAATCAACACAAGTACGACCACTTGAGATTTTAGTGACTCAACACATTCACAAACTGTACTTGGCCTCAAAAAATAAATACAATAATATGTCAATATTTCTCTTTTGTTATGCAGCTCTATGAAACACGATAGGATAAAGTGTAATAATCACCTTAGCTGAAGAGGTGGTAAAGTCCTTGAATAACACTTACTCTTCTGTTGATATCTTGGCTTACTTTTATGTGCTAGCATACAAATTCAACAGTGCCAGAACATTAGCACAGAGCAGCTTATCTCATAAAATGTTAGGACATGAAAGATGATAAAGAAACTGATTTCTTATTCATACGTGTACAAAAATGCATATGTATTCACACATGAAAGTTCACAGAGGAATAATGTTGCTAGGATGTACAAACGCAGCATACATGGAATGAAAATTGTTATTTGGTTAGTGTCTCCTGAGGTACAGAAAATGCATTGACTATTCCATAATGGAAGTCCAATAAGATCATTCAGTCATCAAGTAGGTGGCTCAAGGCTTTGGAATGATAGTAAATTGACAGCTCAGTCTTGAGCTTTCTTACTGGAAGCCTGGATGATAGCCCAGATGGAATTATTGATTGAAAGTCCATGTTACTGAGACTATGTATAATTTCTATCCTACCCACATATGTTCTATGCTTATAAACCCAGTGTGTGATAACAGTGACTGGGGAATGAGGTTACCTGTAATCCATAGAGAACATCAGCTTATTCACTCTATAATGCACAATCTCCCTTGACACAATCCTGTGAATATTCATGTGAGATGGAAATATAATATATTTTTAATTTTAAGAGTTGAATGCACATACAACTTTTCCAATTTTCTTCATTAATTTTAATCTTGTTTCTACTGAGTGCCTGACCATTTCACCACAAGTTCTGGTGCCTGCCTATGTATAAGTATACAATTTCATATTTGGTCTTTTTTCTTTCTTCATTTCCCTTCTAGGTAAAGTAGACTATGAGGCATACTGATTCATCTTCTGGGAAGATTTGTTTTAGTCATTTAAACACCTCCCAGTAACAGGCTATAGTTTAGGACCATTTCAGTTTAAAGTATACCTCATGCTATTCACAATGACTTGTTAGACTGGTTTACATTATTACATGCATTAAATTATTGTAGTGAGCTCAACTGGAGGTCATGAATACCAGTTGGTGAGTCCCTTTTGCACATGAATATCATGTAACTTAGTTATGTATCCAAGGTCTTCTATGCTTATGCTATATCCATTGGATCATAGCATATTGGTGCACATGTCAAATAATAGTCTGGTTAACGAAAAGAATATTGATAGGTGGTAGTGAATATAAGTTGTGAATTGAATTGACGTGAAAGATAGTCTGGTAAAATTCTGGTGGATTTGCTTTCAGATACATCTTGCCATTTCTATCTTGTTGGCTTCAGTATGCTTTCTTTATTCTCTATATTTTGTGTTTTAGGCATAGTGTAAGGAAAGGGTCTTTTGCTACCTTGTCTATTTGGTATTTTAAATTATTCCTTTATATCTACTGGTATGTCTTTGTAACTTGAAAATATTTTTGTTTTTATACATTTAAAATATATTTCTTTATAACTAGAGTTTTCCCTTTCTTCTGTGCCTATTAAATATAATTTATTTTATCTTTCAGAGTACCATGAATACCATGTATTACATGCTTACTTATTTTTAGTTTCCTGCTTTGCTCACTTTATCATCAAGCTCAGATATTATGTATTCTTGCTTGATTCTTTTGCTGAAATATAGAGATTTTGTTGTTCTCATTATGATTTTGATTTCTAGCATTTCAGATTTGTTTTTCTGCAGTAATTCCATCTGTTGAATTCTTTCTTTCATATTTTCATTGATCCCTTTATTCTAATAAACCCCACACAATTCTCTGTGTAGATTTTATCTAACTCACTCTCACTAGAAGCCATTACTTTAAAATTAGTAATTTTAGATGAATAATTCAATTTTTTGCACATCTCTGCCCACTTTTCCTATGTAACTGTACTGAGATTTGTTTGTTGTTATTTCCTTGAGTGGTTTATTTTCTTACCTACAATTCTTTAGGGAAAGTAATTGCTCTGTTCACAGGAGATTGGATGTGGTAGAATTGAGTACCTAGTTCAGAAAGGATCTCACCTTGTCTTCTGGAAACTTCATACCATTTCCTGAGTAGGAAATTAACTGGTAGAGCAACTAAGATTGCCAATATTACCACTATGCCAATGTCATTGTATCCAATTAGTAACAGTGGCTCCTTTAATTTTAATAACTGTTGGATGATAAACAACCGAGGACAATGTGGAATTTACTCAGATGTTATTTAATGAGATTAGGAATGGGAGGAAAGCAGGGTGAGAAGAATAATAATCACATATTAATTAGTTTGAGCCTGAAAAAAAACAATCAAGGTAAATAAGAAGATAGAAGAATAATTATAAGATGCTGTTATGGTCCACAAACTCTATAGACAGTTATAGTAGTGTAAGTTATAGTAATAATATAAAAAGATAGACTGCATTAAGAAGAAAGAAACAAAACAATGGAACAGTAAGAGTATAGGGCTGAAGAGTTTTACAGAATGCTGTTGAGGGTTGCTCTATTACTAAGTATTGTAGTGCCAAATTCTATACCTGAAGGTCTAGGCCTAAGAGTGACTTCTGTTTCCAAGTTTTCGTTGTGCCAATATTTTTCCTTGATTTAATACTATTGGTTAAATAAAATTGGCTATAGCCAATTACTGGAGGGATTAGAGTTAGGTGGGCTTGGAGTGACCTGGTTGAAGGAGGAGAGCCCAGGAAGAAAGAGGAAGCAAAAGGGGAGAAAGAGATAGCGATATAGATAGATAGATAGATAGATAGATAGATAGATAGATAGATAGATAGATAGAGAGAGAGAGAGAGAGAGAGAGGTAGAAGCCGCCATGGGGGAGAAAATGAACTGTAAACTCTTGGCCAGGAAAAACAGCAAGTATCTGATATAACACTGAGAAAATTAAGGTAACCTTGGGCAATTCGAAAACAGTCACTTTCCACTTCTGGGATGTAGGTGGTCAAGAGAAATTAAGAACACTGTGGATGTCATATACCCGATGCACAGATGGCATTGCGTTTGTGGTGGGCTCTGTCGATGTTGAGAGAATGGAAGGAGCCAAAACTGAACTTCATAAAATAACTAGGATATCAGAAAATCAGGGAGTCCCTGTGCTTATAGTTGCTAACAAACAAGACCTGAGGAACTCACTCTCTCTCTCAGAAATTGAGAAGTTGTTAGCAATGGGTGAACTGAGCTCATCGACTCCTTGGCATTTGCAGCCCACCTGTGCAATCATAGGAAATGGGCTAAAGGAAGGACTGGAGAAACTACACGATATGATAATTAAAAGGAGAAAAATGTTGCGGCAACAGAAAAAGAAGAGATGAATGGCAATACCTTTTATGTCGGTGTGGAATAGATTTTCCTTGGTCTGATTTCTGACAAGCTGAAGAGTGTCTACAGCCTGGTTTGCCTGTCTGCCCTCATGGATGCTATTAAAGCTTTGTTTTGTTGAACAGTCAGATACCCAACTCTGTTGCCTTGTGGAAGATGAGTCAATGCGATGCTTCTTAAAGTGGTCTCTTCTCCCTGACCCAGAAATCTTTTGGTACTACCATTTTGGGAAGCCAAAAAAGGCTAGTAATTGACCAGAAAACAATTTTGTGGAAATTTGACCTGAAGTTAGTAAAATAAAACTTTGAAGAGTGTAAAAAAAATAAGTAAATAAAATCATTTTAATAATATGTAGTAAACACATAAAATTAGCTTACAGAACAAATTACATTGAAGAAAACTTTAATATTTGATTTGTGTGCTACTGTCCTAAAAATGTTAAAAATTGCTCAATACTCAAAAATAATATGCAAGTTTTGTGGATGTTGCATAAGATTGTGGAAAAATTAGGGACAGTGTTAGAGTTTAGGGGTAACAATCACAGCACCTATGAAATTAATGATGAAATATATTTTTCTAGCCTCAAATTAATTTTAGAAAGTGCATTATTTATTATACTATGTTGAAGAAACATGAGAGACTTTCCCCTTCATTATACTGAGATATAATGTAGATATGTGTTGATAATGAATATTACAGGCCGAGTACACACACAGATCTGTAAGCTCATCCAACTGAGCACCTGTCCTCATGATTTCAGATTTCAGAATACCTCTATGGTTTTTGTTTGTTTGCTTGGTTGTTTTGTTTTCTTTTTTATCCTTTATAGCTTCTATTTTCTCTTCTAAGTCTCAAGGAAACAGAGTATAAATCAAGCAAATAATTTCAGCTTGATAGATTACAAATAACATCTGATCTTTGATCTCATGGAGTTACATATACAAAATGCTTTTATTTCTTGGCATGAGGCCCAGACTCCAACTATCATTCAAAGGATATGTTTTCATGATATAGTGTTTGATATCTTACCACTTACAAATGTTCTTTTAAAATAACCCCTTCATTTTTATCATCTTTTTAAGAATAGCTGCAGAAAATGATAAAAAGTGCAACTATGCATAGAATGAAAATTATTTCTTTAGACTATGTCACCTGTTAAAATTTTAGAGAGAAAGAGAAGAAGAGAATGAGAATTAAATATGTAACAGGGCAATATCAGTAAGCTTTATGGCTGGCTGTGCATAGAGGTTTATGCCCAGTCCCTGAACACAATGCAGGTCCACCATATCTGTGAACATCATGAATACTTGATAAACCCACAGCAACAATACCAGAATAAAACCTGTGTTAATGTTTGCACAGTCAGAACTGCACAAGATTTATATATTACAGGATGCAGGCATCCTTTTTTTTTGTAGACTTATAAAACATTTTTTCTGTTATGATAGAAATTATATATCTTAATTATCTTCAGTTCATTTATTGTTTGTAGAATTTTATATCCATTCAATATAAAATATGAATATTAAATGAATAGTCATGTTAAAAGCAATGTGGAATTGTGCTTAAGAACTATACCTGTTTTATATCTGACAACACATTGCAAAATGAAACATGTCACATAATTTATGAGAAGAGAATCAATCAATATCTTATACTGATAATAAATCTTGAGTGCCTTTTGCAATTCAAAGGCATCATAGAAATTAGAAACAATTCAGAGAGCAGAAAAGGGGATAATGGTAGACACTACAGAAGAGTGCAGATGATAGAAGAAATGATAGGAGTAATTATTAGACAGCAAGCAACTCTTGTAAGAGATGGGACTTTATCATTCACTTAGGCAATTTTGAGACACTGAGACCATAGGCATATGTTAAAATAATGAAGAAATTAAACCAACCAACCAACCAACCAACCAACCAACAAAAATGTCTTTAATCTCTGTTCCTTGTTCTTAAGGTCAATATTATCTTATCAATACATATCCAGTAAGCAAACTGAAGGTAGAATTCACTTGGGTATTCAGCTAAGATAATGTATGAGAAAAGATTTAAGAGCAGGCTTTCACTGGCTGAAAACAGAAGAGAGCTACTCCTAGCCCCGAGGGTCAAGGATATTAAACTTCAGCACAAGGGTAGTTGACCAGAGAACAGGAAAGTTAGGTGCAGCTTTGGCTATATTAACAATGAGCAACACCTATTGGGGCTATATTGGAAAGGGAGGAGCCTATAGAAAACTAGATTATATTTGGTAGCACTGAAGAACCTAGAGGAATCTAGAAAATTGGACTCAGAGATGAGAATTATGACACTAAGCCCATCTGAACAGACATTTTAGAATCAGTAAGGAGGTACATGAATAAAGTTCCTAAGTAATGTATGGTAAACTGTACACTTTTATATTGAATTATAGCAGGAATGATTCTAATTTGAAGTATAGATAACAAATAGAGTAAATGTATACCATATTGTTAAGATAAAATATTGAAATTACACATAATTTTTAATATTTAATATTGAAAATTATTTATTTATATTCTACAATGTATTACACCTCATGAGTCTTTAATGTTTTAATAATTGAATACTATTACTACATTATAAATATATTACATTGTTTATATATATTTATAAAACATACACACATATTTATAATACATGCACACACATACACATATGTATATATATACAACGTTTTGTTCAAATATCATACTATGGTTGAATCCATCTTCAAAATATAGTATTCCCCCTTGAATTCTTTTTGAAAAGATGCAGTTCATTAGAATTGACCCCAAGGGTCAAATGTCTTTGGCACTAGTACCAGGTCAAGTGTATTATGTAATGTAAGCATTAACACAGGGCCAAAGAGCATCTAATAGTAGTTTCAAAGGCTCCAAATGGCACAGACAAGCAGTAGCGATTCATTCTGCTAAAGATTGATGGTGTTTGCAAAGTAAAAGAGATTTATTGACTTATTTATTGATTTGATTTATTGGTTTGGAATGAGTTTTTTTTTTCCAAGAAGCATTCATGAATGTGCCACCAATACAATCACAGAAAATGCAGCGTCTGCATCTCAGGAGGGTATATGCTCAGCAGGCACCTGCAAGAGAAGAGGATTTAACGAAGAAGAATGATTTTTGTGGCAGCGATATATTACACACCACAACACTCCTCTGAGTCAATAATGATGACTAACAAGCACGGGACAAGAATGAGAGGAGAAAACAATGCCAGTGCCCTGAATGCTCTGAGACTGAATGAAAGACAGCCTGTAATTAGAGTTTTAATTTTGTATTTTAACTCTAACTATGAAGGACTATGGAATAAGAAAAAAAATTGGTGAATGGAAAGGAAGTGCTGCAAAACAAGCAAAATCAATAATGCATTTGTATGTGAATAGATACTCAGAAACATGCATTTACATTTTAAGTGAATGAAACACAATGACATTATGTAAAATGTGGCTTTACAATGATGAGTCACATGGAGTTGATGGTCACATCCAGAGAAAAAGAATGAATTTGGAGTAACTGATTCTCCAAATAAAAGAGAAAATTGTGTTTGGTTGGATATCAGTATCCAATGAATCAGGTTTAGAGGCCAAATAATCTAAACCTGAGCCTAATTACATCCAAGTGTATGCCTGGTAAAGCACAGACACAAACCCATTTCTATGTTTCCAAATGTTAAGATAGAAACAGTTGTGCTATTGTCTTTGAAAGTGCCCCTGTTGGCCATCCTGTCTAGCATCCTTCAGACTCTTCTTTAGATCACTATTGTAGCCTCACAATCAATTTTCAATCAGTTAAGCCTCCATTTCTTTCTACTTTGCCACTAAGATGTTTGTTGTCAAACTTATGTCCTAGCATTGGGACATTTTAAGTTTAAGGTTGAGCATAGCACATTAGTTAAGGGTAATTTAAATATAATGTGTATACAGATTAAGCATGGAATTTAAAAGAATAATAATGTGAAATTATCACTGAGTTAAGTTCACAAGGAAGACAAATTTTCTGTAACATTTTGCATGCAAAGCTTTATAAGTGTTTTCTTTGGCTCTCTGTATATGTAAATGAAAAGAACTCTTTCAATCTGGATTTTAAACAAGACGAAATCCATTCTAATGATTTACCATAAGTGAATTCATAATAAAAATATTATTTTACAACATTTCCTAAAGTGTAATCTCCTTTATTTCTCATTTGATTCAGTCATTCTGGATAAAATTAGGTTTTAGTTGGTATTTTTTAGTTTCAAACAATTGTATTATATAATATTAACTCTCCTTTATACAGTATAGAATTTAGCTTCTATGTTACTGCAACCTGCACACCAAATAAAAGTATAATAAGTATATTTACCACTAAGCTATTTATTTTTTAATTGATGGCTTTAATTAAAATTTTTCTTGATCTATCAATTTTAAACACACATGAATATGAAATAGAAGGTAAGATAGATTTTTAAATTTATTTAGAATCCAAATTTATATTAATTTCCTGATCCCAAAAAAACAAGAAAATTAATTTTGAGAACAAATACAAAATATGACCTGACATGATATATGGCAAATACTTCTGTGTCACATGAGGATGAGATTAAGATAGAGATCTTGGAGTTTTCTTCCTATACATAGTTACAAATGAAATAATATGTGTGCTTATAAAGTAATAAAGATCTAGGAATGTTCTACAGGTGACGGGGGAAAAAGTATAAGATGATAGGATCAGAGTGTGTAACTCATAGCTGTAAAACCAGGAGAATACAAAAGCAAGGATCTTTCTTCTGGTGCAGCCCTTGGTGACGGGGACATTCATATTCATGCATTTTGTACAGTCTTACTGCACAGTCCTGGGCTGAAATCAGTCTGAGAAACTGCAGGGTTTGCTGAAAATCTGACCAAACTTAGTGCATTTTCTCTAATTGTTCTGGCTCTCTATTTCTCTCAATAACGTTTACCTTTTTCTGTAATGCATACCCCCTGAGATGTGTATGTGTGTGTGTGTGTGTGTGTGTGTGTGTGTGTGTGTTTGTTTGTACAACTACATGCAGGTTCATATCTAAGTGCATGTGGATGGGTATAACATTAAAAGATTGATAGACTAACATTGAAAGTCTTCCTGAAAGTCTTCCTGAGTCACTCTCTACCCTGTAGTTTTAAACTAATTATTTATTCTTCTCTCAAGTTCCCCTTTCTCTTCTCCTCATAGTCTCTCCACTCCCACCTCTCCTCTCCTCCAAATCCACTCCTCCTCTGTTTCTCTTCATAAAATAGCAGGTCTCCCAGGGATATTAACTAAACATGGCATAACAAGTTGTTTTAAGAAATGGTACAAACCTCAATCCAATGGTTGGCTATAAGTATCTGAATTTGACTTAGCAAACTGCTGGTAGAGCCTCTCAGAGGACAGCTGTGAGAGGCTCCTGTCTGCATGCACAGTGAAGCTCCTGTCTGGCCTCAGTAATAGTGTCAGGATTTGGTGTGCACACATAGGATGGTTCCCACACTGGGGCAGTCATTGGGTGGCCTTCCTTTCAGTCTCTGCTCCATTGTTGTGTAGGACTGCCTTGTCTGGACTCAGTGGGAGAGAATGATCTTAATCCAGTGGAGACTTGATGCCCCAGGGAAGACATGCTGGTGGGGGAGGGTGGGTGTGTAGGGAGCACCCTCTCAGAGGCAGGGAGGGTGGTGGGGGAGGGGATGGACATAGGAGGGGTGGGGTGAAGAACTCAGGAAGGGGGGACCAGGAAGGGGTGACAACTTTTGTAACATAAATAAAATAACTTATATTTTGAAAAAGAGCCCAATAAATGTCCTTGATCAAAAAAAGAAAAAAAAAAAGTAGGCACATACCCTCATAAGAAGGTTGGTCTAACACAGCCCCCAGAGGAGGCACCACCCCTAAGTGACCTAGCACCCTCAGGATCTTAGGATCAGTAGTGAGCAGAACACATCTACTGTTCCAACACCACCTGGAGTAACTGGGACCAGCAAGATCCAGGGACACAGGAAGCCTGTCTGACCAGCGGTTGGGATTCCTTTCAGTCTGCACTGGTCTACCTCAGGCACAAACACGGTGGCCAGTCCCACAGCCCCCAGAGCTTGGTCTCAGAGTCACAGAGGCAGCTTTACAAACAGGAAATCTGACACACCCATAATCTCAGTATCAAAGGATCCTGTAATCACAGGATTAAGAGACAACTGGACTCTGAGGAGTTCTGACTCAACCAGGATTGCAGGAAATACAGCCTCCAGTCAGATATAGTCAGGGCAGGGAGCACTAGAGATAATCAGATGGTGGGAGGCAAGCATAAGAACAGAAGCAACAGAAATCAAGGTTACTTGGCATCATCAGAACTCAATTCTCTCACCATAGCAAGTCCTGACACACCATCTCACAGAAAAAGCAAGATTTAGATCTAAAGTCACTTCTTATCACTATGATGGAGGACTTTAAGAAGGACATAAATAACTCCCTTAAAGAAATACAGGAGAGCACAGGTAAACAGGTATAAGCCCTTAAAGAGGAAATACAAAAATCATTTACAGAATTATAGGAAAACACAATCAAATAGGTGAAGGAAATGAACAAAACCATTCAGAATCTAAAATGGAAATAGAAACAATAAAGAAATCACAAAGGAAGACAACCCTGGAGTTAGAAAGAGATCAGGAGTTACAGATGCAAACATCACCAACAGAATATAAATGATAGGAGAGAGAATCTCAGAGGCAGAAGATACCTTAGAAAACATCGATACAATAGTCAAAGAAAATGCAAAATGCAAAAAGGCCCTAACCCAAGACATCCAGAAATCCAGGACACAATGAAAAGACCAAACCTAAGGATAATAGGTATAGAAGAGGGTGACGATTCCCAACTTAAAGGGCCAGTAAATATCTTCAACAAAATTATAGAGGAAAACTTCCCTAATCTAAAGAAAGGGATGTCCATGAACATACAAGAAGCCCACAGAACTCCAAATAGTTTTGACCAGAAAAGAAATTCCTCCTACCATATAATAATCAAAACATCAAATGCATTAAATAAAGAATATTAAAAGCAGTAAGGGAAAAAGGTCAAGTAACATATAAAGGTAGACCTATCAGAATTATACCAGACTTCTCATCAGAGACTATGAAAGTTAGAAGATCCTGGGCAGATGTCATACAGACCCTAACAGAACACAAATGCCAGCCCAGACTACTATAACCAGCAAAACTCTCAATTACTATAGATGGAGAAAACAAGATATTCCATGAAAAAAAAACAAATTTAAACAATATCTTTCCACAAATCCAGCCTTAAATAATAGATGGAAAACACCAACACAAGGAATGAAACTACACCCTAGAAAAAACAAGAAAGTAATCTTTTAACAAATCCAAAAAAAGAGAGAAGCACACAATCATAATGGCATCTCTAAGAACAAAAATAACATGGAGTAACAATCACTTTTCCTTAATATCTCTTAACATCAACAGACTCAATTCCCCAATAAAAAGACATAGACTAACAGACTGGATATGTAAACAGACCCAGCATTTGGCTACATACAGGAAACACACCTCAGTGACAAAGACAGACAATCCCTCAGAATAAAAGGTTGTAATACAATTCTCCAAGCAAATGGTTCCAAGAAACAAGCTGGAGTAGCCATTCTAATATCAAATAAAATCGACTTTCAACCAAAAGTTATTAAAAAGGATAATATAGGAAAATTCATACTGATCAAAGGGAAAATCTACCAAGATGAACTCTCAATTCTGAACATCTATGCACTAAATGCAAGGGCACTCAGATTCATAAAAGGAACTTTACTAAAGTTCAAAGTACACATTGCACCCCACACAATAATAGTAGGAGACATTAACAAAATGGTACATTTACACAATGGAATACAACTCAGCTATTAAAAACATCAATTTCATGAGCTTTGTAGGCAAATGGATGGAACTAGAAAATATCATCCAGAGTGAGGTAACATTGATCCAAAAGGACACAAGTGGTATGTGTTTACTGATAAGTGGATATTAGCCCAAAAGCTCAGAATACCCACAATACAACTCACAGACTATATGAAACATAACAAGAAAGAAATCCAAAGTGTACATATTGAAACCTATTTTGAAAGGGGGACAAAATAATCATGGGAGGCAGAAGTAGGGAGGGACCTGGGTGGGAGAGGGGAGGAAGAGGAAGAAAGGGGGACAGGACCAGGTATGAGAAGAGACAGGAGAGAAGTCCAGAGAGCCAGCAGAATGAATAGAAACAAATAGCAGTGGGGAATGGGAAACTTGGGAAACCACTAGAAAGTCCAGACACCAGTGATAAAAGAGGCTCCCAGGACCCAATGGGGATGACATTAACCAAAATACCCAACAGCTTGGAGACACAACCTGAGGAGACAAACTCCAGTAGATAGACATGGATGGCCCCCTGTGGAGGGATGGGGCCACCCACCCTTCTCAAAAGTTTTAGCCCAGAATTGTCCCTGTCTAAAGGAAATGCAGGGACAAAAATGGATCAGAGACTGAAGGAAAGGCTATCCAGAGACCGCCCACCATACAGATCATTCAGACACCAAACCTTGACATTATTGCTTTAAAAAGAGAGAGTTTTTGTTTTGGTCTTTGTTTTCCGCCTCTTAATTTGTTTTATTGGATATTTTACTTATTCACATTTCAAATGTTATCCTCTTTCTCAGTTTCTCCTCTGGAAATCCCTTATCCCATCCCCCTCTACTTGCTACTATGAGGGTTCTCACCCACCTGCCTACCCACTCCTGTTTCCCTGTCCTGGCATTCCTCTACACTGGGGCAAGGGGCATGGAGTCTTCCCAAGAGCAAGGGTCTCTCCTCCTATTGATGCCTGACAAGGCCATCCTCTGCTACATATGCGCCTGGAGACACAGGTCCTTCCATGTGTACTCTTTGGTTGGTGTTTTAGTCCCTGGTAGCTCTGGGGGTTCTGGTTGGCTCATATTGTTGTTCTTCCTATGGGTTGTAAACTCCTTCAGCTCCTTCAGTCCTTTCTCTAACTCCTCCATTGGGGACCCCATGCTCAGTCCAATGGTTGGCTGCGAGCATCAGAGAGAAGAAACTTTGTTAGAGTTTGTATAAAACTGCAGCTGCCTGAAAGTTTAACTCATCCAAACTCCTGTCTAAATGTGATTGCCACTGGAATAGGATTAAGGTATTGGGAGAGGGGAAGGAGAGGAACCTATACTGAGGATATATTATGTGAGGGGGAAAAAAACTATTTTCAATAAAAAGAACAGAAAATGCTCTACCCTCATGTGTTGGATTGTACTATATTAAAGGGGCAATTTAGCCATTAAAAAACATTGTGAACTTCTCCACAATTAGCTGATGCAGCAATAATTCTCTTGCTAGATGCAGCCACCTTGATGCTGAAATTTCTACTCTCTAGACGTGAAAGCCAATAAGTTTCTTGTTAACATTCCCAGCATATAAAACAGATTAAGACAGTTCAGTAATTGTTACAGGGAGAATATGGATTTGGTCTACTGAAAATGTAGGTCACAGGTTAAACAAAAGCATTGCAAACCAAGCTAAGCAGTAAGTTTGTCTATCTCCTGGGCTAATGGCTGTCAATCCTTAATCTTCTGGAGAACAAATAGTTTAATTTTTTAGAGCACATCCCTTTTTTGGGTTTCAACTTTTCCTTTGGAGGCTCATATTCAGTAAACTAATGATATATGTGTGAGCAATTGCGTTTAAGACAAGCTTTCAGGTGATTCAAGTGATAAAGTTGACTGAGAAATGCAACTATAGGCTCTAGATTATGGATTCATGTTTTAAAAATTGAAAGATAAAAGCAGAATTATCTGTTGTCCTTGAATGTTAAAGCAAATATGAAAGAAACCTTACCACATGTGTATAAGTTTGGCATATAAACTTTATATAAAAAAATCATTCCCCCCAGAAAAGAAATTATTTGTTAGTATGTTGCCAAGAAACATCAATTTATGAAAGCAAATATTTATTAGAAGAATGATATAAGACCTGTAAACAGCATTGCATATATAAAAGTTAGGCCAATGTTACCGTTTCAAAGTCTACCAAAGAAATACGTCTTTAAAACAATGTTCCTTCCTTTTATGATCTCCTCTGTCTAAAGCATTTACGTTTGTAATTGGTGTATAAATGTTCATATATTGGAAATATTCATAGGCTAGGAGAATGTTTTATGAAGAAAGGTAACTTGATGGATGCTTCTGTAAAAAATGAAATGTCTGCATTCTAAAGTGACAAGTTTTATCACTGTGCATAATGGTGATCTCTTACCAGCTATAAAACAGTTAGCAATGTATAAAGCTTTGATGATAGAGAGATTCGTCATACTTTACTGCATTCTACAAAGCTCTAGGCTCATCTTAATTTTATTCATACATGTCCTTTTTATATTTTTATTCTAATATAAATGTCATAAGCATATTTAAATATATTCCAAATTATTAAACTTCTGTGTATCCTGTTCTTCACAGAAGTCACAAATTACCAATATCTACTGTTTGCAGTGATGGCTACCATCATTATACAATCTAAAATAAACTACTTGAAATTCTACAATATCTTCAGAATATTAAAATCAATACTAATAACTTAGATTTTTAAATAACTTAGATTTTTATATGGAAATTTCAACCAGGTTTATAGAAATGCATGCCTGTACTCCTCAAAGCAGAGGAAGTTGGCCCATTGAATGCTCACACTTCCCAGACTACACAAAGGAAGTGTCTCAATATAACACCATTACCAAAAGTATTTTCCTTAGAATTTACTACTATATCCAATATTTTTCTTTATTGTATTTGCAATGTTTTTATTATTTCTTTTATTTCTGAAATTAGAATGTTATTTCCTGCTGTCCCATACTTTTTGCTCTATCTAAACTCTCACATATAACACTCATTGTTTTCATTAAAATCCATGACATTTTTTTCATTAATTGTTATTGTGTGCATAAATCGAGGTCCTTAATTCAGGAATTTAAGTTTATATTCAGGAATTAAACTGCTCAGTCCACCTAATATTAGTTGTATTGATATGACTCTTTTGATTATTATTTCAAACTTGTTGATTACTGAGAATTTCTTTAAGTTCTTTCTATTCCCTCAACTTAATTACTTAATTGTTTCAGAGAATATATGTGTATATATATATATATGCATATATATATACACACATATATTTACATATATATATGTATATATATGTGTGTATAT
>NW_022196894.1:69065860-69070860 GCF_008632895.1 Mastomys coucha | reverse complement strand
ATTGACAAATGCTATGACATGTATTGAATTCATTTATATGGATAATATGCAGGAAAAAGGTATTAATGGTACCAGTGCATCATCATTGTTATGGTGATAGTGATAACATTATTTATGCTTGATTATTGAAACTAAACACAAGGGTTTTTCTTGCACTAACACTTATGGATGGGCAATTTTTAGAATAATAAGGAATGTAGCACACATTTAAAATTTGTAAGAACTAGGATATAATGGCTTTTCATGATAATGAAGGTGGAGACAAAAGAGAAAGTACATATGTTATTAACTAAATTAAATCTTTGTGCAGTCACATGAATGAAAAGACATGCACATACACACACACACACAGACATACCACACACACACACACCACACACACACACACACACACCACACACACACACACACACACACACACACACACACACACACATATGCCTCTAAAGCAATGTGATAGTATGTTTCATTGTTTGCTTCTTTATACATATGAACCGTATAATGTCTTAAATTATTCTTTTCCTAAATATTTAACTTGGAGCAATATTTTTAAGATCTTAGATATATATTTTTTTCACTCTCCAAAACCATGTACAATGACTAGTTAAATTACTTTAATTATAAAAATTGTTGATTTTAAAACTTATTTTGTCAAGTAGCTTACATAGAAGCATTTAGCAAAGTCCCTTAATGCTAATAAAGTCATTCAATTACAAGTAAAATATTTACAGAATTAGTTTAACAGACTCCATAATTTCATATTCAGAGAACATAAAGTTTTTACTATATCTTTTTAGAACATGAAATAAAGGTTGTTTTTCATACATAATCTACATTTTGATAATATATAACTTGTATATGGTTAGTTTTGATAAAATAGCTAAACATATTTTATTTTATTTTTTATGGTGAATATATTTTTCTTTTTTATCTAAGTTCTATCCTGATTTTTGTATTGTTCTGACTTTTGCCCATATCCACCAATATTTTTGTTTTAAATTGCTTTCCTTTTTATTATTAATTGAATAATTTATATATATTCCATGAATTGATTTATTCACTTATTCATTTTACATCGTAGCCTCATGTGCTATCCTCCCAGTCCCACCCTCATAAACCCCTACCCCCATTTCCTCCTCTTCTCCTTAGAGAAGGGGAAGCCCCTCATAGGTGTCAACCCACTCTGGTATTAAGTCACAGTAGGAGTATCTGCTTAGTATACTTATTCTTTTTGTAAATATGTAATACCATTTTATTTCAATAAGTCTTCTTCATAATTAGATTTTTATATTTAGAGAAACAATGAAGATAAAATTTCAGAGAGCCCTATAGTATGCCCTAGTTTTGTTTTATTTTTTTGTTTTGTGTGTGTGTGTTTTATTAACTTTACATCCAGCTCACTGCCCCCCCCCCATCCAGTCACCCCTCCCACAATCACAATCCTTCCCCCTTGCCCCTATCCCTTTTCTTGTGAGCATTCCCCCACCCTGGTACATCATCTTTGCTGCGCTAGGAACATCCTCTCTCACTGAGGCCAGACAAGGGAGGCCAGCTAGAACATACCCCACATATAGACAACAGCATTTGAGATAGCCACATTCCGATTGTTTGGGAGGGGAGGCCTAGGTCCAGCCTGTGTATGCTCTTTGGTTGGTGGTTCAGACTCTGAGAGCCTGAAGGGTCCAGGTTAGTTGACTCTGTTGGTCTTATTGTGGAGTTCCTATCTCTTTCAGGGCCCACAATCCTTCCCCCTATTCTTCCATAAGAGTCTCTAAGCTCAACAGACTGTTTGGCTGTGGTTATCTACATCTACGTCAGTTCCTGGGTGGAGCCTCTCAGAGGGCAGCCATGCTAGACCCCTGTCTGCAAGCATAACAGAGTATCATTAATACTGTCAGTGATTGGTGTTTGCCTATGGAATTGGTCTGAAGTTGGGCACATTATTGGTTGGCAGTTCTCTTAGTCTCTACTCATCCCCTGTGCCTGCATTTCTTGTAGACAGAATAGATTTGGGGTCAAAAATTTTGTGGGTGGTTTTGTGTCACCTGTTGGTCCACTGGTGTTCCTACCTTGCCACAGGAGGTGACCTCTTCAGTTTCTATATCCCCAACACTGTGAGTCCCAGCTAAGGTAATTCCCATTGATTCTTGGGTGCCTCATATATCCCAGGTCTCTGTATTTATTGTACTGGAAATGTCCACGATCTCCACACACACCCCCCAGTTGCCTATTTCCATTAATTCTCATGGACATCTGCCTATCTCTCCCTTCCTTTCCCTTCCCTTTCCTTCCCTTCCCTTCCCTTCCCTTCCCTTCTCATACTTAATCTTGAACCCCTCACTTCTCTCCCCATACCCCCTCTAACCCATTTCCCTTCCTCCATCTGCCACTTATGGCTATTTTATTCACCCTTTTAAGTGAGATTCAAGCAGCATCACTTTTGCCTTTCTTCTTGATTATCTTCTTTGGGTCTCTGGAGTGTAGTCTGGGTATCCTGTATTTTATGGGCAATATCCACTTATAAGTGAGTAGATACAAGGCATGTCTTGGAGACTGAATTACCTCTCTCAGGATATTCTCATGTACCTTCAATTTGTCTGGAAAATTCATGATGTTTTTGTTGTTAGTAGCTGAATAGTATCCCATTGTGTAGATATACCACATTTTCTTTATTCTATCTTCAGTTGAAAGACATCTAAGTTCTTTCCAGTTTCTGGCTATTATGAATAAATATGCTATGAACATAGTTGAGCAAGTGTCTTTGTGGGATGGTGAAGCATCTTTTGGGTATATGCTCAGGAGTTGTAAAGCTGGGTATTCAGGTAGAAATGTTCCCAGTTTTCTGAAAAACAACCAGCTTGAATTCCAAAGTAGTTATTAAAGTTTACATTGCCACCAGCAATGGAGGAGTGTTCCCCTTGCTTGACATCCTCACCAGCATGTGCTGTTACTTGAGTATTTTATCTTAGTCATTCTGATTGGTGTAAGGTGGAATCTCAGAGTTGATTTTATTTGCATAATATAATTTGATAAAAGCCATTCTTTCAGTGCTCCACTATTAAGTAAGCTTAAATCATTTAGCATAACATTATGTACTTTTTCACTCATTTTTATTAAAAAAATATTAATTTGCTCTCTGAATGCTCCTGAGTAAGATTATTCAGTGGGCATTTTTTCAGTCTGTTTATTATTTTAATTACATTTTTCTTTACTTGAAAAATAATTGTCAAACATCCATTGTCAAATAAGTTTACATATATTCTCAAAATTACTTAAACATACTGAATCACAGCTAATCACAGATATAGTCAACAGATACACACAGTTAAAGGATATATATTCACAAGTCATTAAGAAAATCTGCAAATATGATAGACAAGTTGTCAGACTCAATGTGAAGTGACTAATGACAAATTTAGTCCAAAATTTAAATAAATTCTGATGGTTGTGGAGGAAGAACTTTTATATCTGTTGATCTCACAGCAACTGTGTAGAAACATTCTTCTATGAAAAAAATGTTTCATAAATGATTCAAACCTATTACACAAAATGAACTTCAAGGATAGAACCCATAGCTGTATGTACAAACTTGAACTGAGGGTGTTGTATGGATAACTGTATAATTCCTAGAAAATTATAATCTCAGCCCTCAACACCAAACAAAAGTCCTTATGAACCATTTGTAATTATACAAACTCAGAATATAAAAACTTAAGATTAATCATCACAAGACACTTGGGAGGGACTACTTGATGTGTAATATGAGATTAATTGGTTTACCAGCATAACAACTTTGTTCTCATGCTAAAGTACACTGACATTATCCATGTAACTTTAAAGATGTTCCTTTTGCCTCAACATCTTTAAGTTTCATATAGTCACTAGGCGTATTGTCCTTCATTTTTCTCTACCAATATAAAATGCCTATCATTATTCTTCTGAAATTGCTTTCTTGGTTTTAAAAGTTTCACACTGGTAACTGTACAATTCCAGGACAATTATAATCTCTCCAGTAAACATGATACAATAGCACTTTTGAAACATTTGTAACTATATACACTCAGAATATCACACCCAGGATCAGAGGTGAGCAGGAACCAACATCTGTCCCAACACTGGGAATAATTGGGACCAGCAGGACCAAGCACACAGGAACTCCACCAGCCCAGTGACTCGGGTTCCTTCTAGTATGTCTGGGCTGGGGTCTAGAGCAGACCTTGGGCACAAGCTCTGCAGCCAGTCCCACAACACTCAGAGGAAGCTCCACTCCCAGGCATTCTGACACACCCATGATCAGAGGTGAGCAGGAACCAACATCTGTCCCAACACAGGGAATAACTGGGACCAGCAGGAACAGGCACACAGGAACTCCACCAGTCCAGTGACTCGGGTTCCTTCCGGTCTGTCTGGGTTAGTGTTCTGAGCAGACCTTGGGCACAAGCTCTGCAACCAGTCCCACAAGACACAGAGAAAGCCCCACTCCCAGGTGATCTAACAAGCCCAGGATCATAGGATCTCAGAATCACATGATCACAGAGACAGCTTGACTCTGAGGAGTTCTGACCCAACCAGGATCACAGCAAGGACAGGCTCCACTCAGATTTAGCAAGGGCAGGTAGCACTAAAGTTAACCACTTGCCATCATCAAAACCCAGTTCTCCCACCATAACAAGTCATGGACACACCATCACACCTGAAACACAAGATTCATTTCTAAAATCACTTATCATGATGATGATACAGGACCTTAAGAAAGAGATAAATAGCACCCTCAAAGAGATACAGGAAAACACAGGTAAAGAGCTAGAAGCTGTTAAAAAGGAAACACAAAAATCCCTTAAATAACTATAGGAAAACACAATCAAGCAGGTGAAGGAAATGAGCAAAACCATCCAGAATCTAATAATGGAAATAAAAACAATAAAGATATCGGAGAGACAACCCTGGAGATACAAATCCTAGGAAAGAAATCAGGAGCCATAGATGCAAGCATCACCAAC
>NW_022196894.1:69054726-69065101 GCF_008632895.1 Mastomys coucha | reverse complement strand
CTATTAGTAGTATTGTTTATTTCATGTTTTTATACTATACTATGGTTTTCAGAACAGCTTATATACTTCAAAAGTATTTATATACCCAAAAGAAACATAGCCATTTAACTAGGGAAGTGGCTTTTAAGAGAACAACAAAGTGAGACTGAATGCTTTGCTTGACATTTGTAACTCTTGTATTAAGTTTGAAGAAGAGGACTTTATAAGTTACTCTTTCTCTGAGATGAATGCTTTTCCAAATTATCACAACTAATGAACCAAATTCTTACCCTCACCTAATGTCTGTGCCACCCCACAAGCAGAACCATTGTTCATTGAAACAGTTGTCGAATGACTTTATGGATAGACCATCTTAATACCTATACCATTTCTTAAATGAATGTAACCTGTTCTCTGTGGGCTGAGAATGAAGTCACTCACTCAAGTCAAATAGCTTTAACCATAGCAGGAAGTCTGTATCCAAATATCGAGCCTACAATTCATTTCTTGGTGCAGCAGAACTATCAACTCTCAGCTTAGCTACGATGGACATAAAATCCTTTGGTGATGTAAGGGTCATTGTAATACAGCCTTATTACAATGAAATCCAATGTCTAAAAATTGTTCTTATTTTGGTCTTGTATCACAGTAAGAGCCAAGATTTTAAACTCTACTAAATACAAAACAAATAAAAAGATTTTATATATTCATGTTCATTTAAGAAAATACTAGTAGTGGTGTATTATTTTTAAGTATACAGTTAATATGTTTGTAGTTATTTAAAATGTATATTGAGAAAAATATATTTTCACTATTGCTGTAGACAAGCACCTACATAAGACTGTTAAATTGATTGTTGTTTTATATCAAACAACTTTTATAATACTTATTTTTATTGTTATAATATTTTATAAATTTTAAGGAATATGACAAAAAGATATTGTAGGTATTGAAGGGGGGTCTCTGGGAGGAGCAGTGGTACAAAAGGGAAATAAGAATGTGATTCAATTCTATTTAATTAAAATATGTTTTTAAATGTTAACAAATTCAGATAAATTGAAATCATGTAACTTTTCTCATCATAATGCAATAAAAGTTAAAAAAAGAATATAAGTAATTCAGACATAATCATCACAAGCCATTTATGTTTTTGCCTTACCTTAAGTCTCATATAAGATAAATGGACTTAGCATAATAACATATTTGCTCTCATGTCAAAAGACAGTGACAATATGCATGGAACATAAGGAATGTACTTTACTCAGTATAGCTTTGGCATGTTTTTGAGGAACCATATCAATCTCATATGTACGTGTGCTCTTTTCCTTTCTCCACTAGGGAAGGATTCTTTCTTTCTTTTTTTTTTTTTTATCAGGATATCACACTGTGGCTAGGTCATTATTTAGGAGCATAAAAGTACAAAAATTATTAGCATGTTTGTCTTGGATCTCTGTATTTTGCTTTATCCATTAAGAGTGGTTGGTTGGTGATAATGTATGGCATCCTGGGGTGACTTCTCTAGCCCTTTACTCTTTGACTTTCTCTCTTGTAACATTTCACATGTGGCGTTCCTGTGATTAATATTTTATGCTGGTGTTCTTATGGACAGCTTGATACAGAGAGTTCCATTCAACACTCCAATAGCTCTGCTACTGCAGAAAGGCGACTAATAGCTAAACTAAGCATCATGCAGCTCTGGGAGGTCTCTTATGCGGAAGAAACAGACAATATCTTGTCACATCATAAATTTATAAGGAGTTAATTAAAGGCCTCCTTTTGCATCTCAAGCACATCCAGAGTCCCCTATCACAAGAAATGATTTCCATTTAATTACCAGAGGCTTGTAAAAATTTGCAGCTCAAAGTGTATTTTAATGTCAAGCAGAATACCAGTACCAATGCAAAACTGTTTCTGGAATATATCCATGTAATATACAGCTGCTCACCACGGTGTGCCTACATTTTTAAAGTAATTGTTTGTAGACTGAGATACATGATTTAATTTTTAAACATAGAACTATCACAAGCATTTATGACTTCTTATGCTCAACTAAAAGAAGAAAGTTGGTTTATTTTATATTTATAGTTTCCAGATTGAATCTTTATTATGTTTTGCTTGTTTCTATCCTACCTATTGTTCTAGACAAGCCCATTCTATACATTGTTTTGCCAGTGTATGTTGAGCAATTTTAAAGAACTCCAGAGAAGCCATGTTACAAACAACATGGTTTATCTTGTGAAGTTTCCCAAATTTTGAATGCAAGAAACATGATAAAGATCAGATTTTGACATGGTTCAAGGGAAATTGGGGGAATGAGTTTAAAAATCAGTTTAGATTAATCTAGAAGAAATTTACCCTAAAGGCTTACTTGATTATTTCTGTTAGATGACCTATTTGGGCTAATGGATAATGGATAACCAATTTAGGCGTTTTTTTCTGAATCCCTGAAGCTGTTTCTACAGATCTCAATAGATTACAAATCTTCTACTGAAAAGGAAATACTCAAAATTATAATAAATAACCATGGAGAGTGGTATTTGTTATATAATTCAAAACAATTTTCAGTAACTCACAGTTGATGATTCAGAAGCATTCTTTTAATTTTTGAAACTCTGTTGATAGATACAATTTAGCACAAAAGGAAATTTTGTTCCTACACTTATTTTAATTCAATAATTCTTTTTTTTATGGTGACAAAATGTGAAGTCTAGAAATACATATTGGCTATATAAAAGAGGTCTCATAAGTTAGGTCTACTTGGATGTTTTTGTTTTAAAGTAGTTTAAACACCAGAAAAGGAGATTTATTTCTTAGACCAGCATTTTAGCAACATGAGGGGAATTTTTCCTGCATTTCAATCATCTCTTATATTTATTGAAAAAAAAAAAAAACCTCATGTTTTGAGATGGAAAACCTAAACAATGCTCTTTCTTTGAAGTATCTTTGTGTTTTGCGTACATTTATATTTTCCTTCACTACTCTTTGTGTGTCAGATATAGGAATGGAAGGCCAAGGGACTTTAAAATTAAAAGAAAAATAGAACAAGAAGACTGTGCAGAAAATTTGTTTCTAGCCAAAGCTTTGGTAAAAACCAATGATAGCATTGAGGTGTCCAGGAAGATTCATGAGGCATGATAACTTAGCCAGTGTGCAGGGACGGTCTGGCTCCTGATTGTTAACATGTTTTGCTGTACGTATAAATTATAAATTTATTGTATAGGAACTTATAAATTATCAAGGTCCACTTTAACAAATTAATTTTGTATCTTGATTTTGGAAAGACTAAATTCTGTTGTAAAGGAAGAAATTGTATGAGATAACACATAACTAACATTGGGCAGGTAGCCCCGTGTGTAAGTAATTGTTTTAGCTGCTGCATATCAAAGTATCAAAACTTTACTTGGTAATTCAAACTCTTTTACCTCATCTGACTCCTTCCCTGTTTTAATATTGTTTCATACAGCACATTTCAGGTAGTTTTGTCACAAGCTGAACTGCTGTACTTTATCATGGTTAGGATTCTGCTTAATTGGTCAGATGGGAGTAGAGGAAAATGATGGCAGGTGAAATTACTGAATTAAGGCTTTCATAAGTCATTTGAAATCCTCTGCAATTTGCCTAAGGCTTTCCTTAACTACTTTCATTTACCAAGTACTGTTCCTTCCTAGTACCTGCTTTACTAATTGAGGTTGTATCTGGCGTATACAGCAACTAGAAGCTACAGTTTGAAAAAACACCATAATATATGCCCACACATTTTAATCATGTGCTCATTGTAACATTCTTATGATACAGGAGTATTAGTTTGACACAAGGGAAATTTAGAGCATTTTGTTACTTTTCAAGGCAGTAGACCTCATGCACCCTTTATGTTAAACTCATAACCAACCCTACCCTACACACATGTCTAATTTACACCCTGCTACAGTATGTGTGTATGAATTAAAATGCCTAGTACAAATACCAAGTCATATTTCTGACTGTAGACTATGAGAGTACATATTATGAAATATCTTGTAGATAAGACATATTTTAAGTACAAAATTCATACATATTTTAATTCCTTTTACACATAGTCTGAAGGTAATGTTTTCTAAAACATTTGCTCTGTCTCTTTGAGTTTGTCTCTGATGACTGTGAGCTATCAGTGGTGGAGATTGTTAGTGCTGGTGTCAAGTCAGAATTTAAAATTTTTCAGTTTTCAGAGCATTCAGAATTTCAGATTTCTACATTAGAGATACCCAACTTTCATTTCAAGAAATATTCTGTAAATTTTTAAGAAGAAACAGATGCCATCTAAGGGTCATATGAACATTTGCCAAATATGTGTCAGCTAATTAAAGAGGGAACACAATTTAAATTCCCTTGGGACTCTGAATCACATTTCAATACTGTTGTAAAGAATTAACCCTATAATGAACACACTTTCTGTAAGAAATTTGTTAAATAAAATCTATTATGTCTACTTTACATGAAGGCATCCTATGATATAACCAGAATAAAATTTAGCAAAAGAAATAGAAAATAGAAAAATAGAATAAGATAAAAACAAAACGACATCAACCAAACAACTCTGTAAGGACAACCAGGCATGCCTTTTCTGTGGTGTGGGACTTGGCTTAGTGAGGTTTAGGCCTAAGGCTAGTCTTTTCCTAGGAATATGTCAGTCTAGTTTGTGAGTTTGGAAAATAAGACTTTTTTTATTAGATATTTTCTTTATTTATATGTAAATTTCTCCTCTCCAAGTTTCCCTTCCAAAAAACAAAGAAACAAACAAAAACAACAAAAACAAACCCCTCTTGCCTTCCCCCCTCCCCATGCCTGCCACCCCACCTTCTCCCACTTATTGGCCCTGGCATTCCCCTACACTGTACACATTCCCTCTACTGTACACATGCTGCCAGAACAATCAGACCCCTCCATGTGCAGTCCTTGGTTGGTGGTTGAGACCCTGGGAGCTCTGAGGGTACTACTTAGTTCATATTGTTGTTCGTCCTAAGGGGCTGCAAACCCCTCAGCTCCACAGGTCCATTCTCTAACTCCTTCACTGGGGACCATGTACTCATCAAGGGATGGCTGTGAGCCTCTACATCTGTATTAGTCAGGTACTGTCAGAGCCTCTCAGGAGATAGCTATATTTAGGCAGGCTTGCCCTTCCTTCAGTCTCTGCTCCATAGTTAATCTCTGCAACTCCTTCCGTGGGTATTTGGTTTCCCCTTTTAAGAAGGAATGAAATGTCCACCTTTTGGTCTTCCTTCTTCTTGAGTTTCTTGTGGTTTGTGGGTTGTTCTTCCTGTATTCCAAACTTCTGGGCTAATAACCATTTATCAAAGAGTGAATACCATGTGTGTTCTTTTGTGATTGGGTTACCTCCCTCAGGATGATATTCTCCAGATCCATCCATTTCCCTAAGAATTTCATAAATTCATTGTTTTTCATAGCTGAGTAGTACTCCATTGTGTAGATGTACCACAATTTCTGTATCCACTCCCTTGTTGAGGGACATCTGGGTTGTTTCCAGGTTCTTATTATAAGTAAGGCTGCTATGGTTTGGCGGTTCCTCCGGAAATTGGACATAGTTCTACCGGAGGACCCAGCTATACCACTCCTGGGCATATACCCAAAAGATACTGCAACATGTAATAAGAACACATGCTCCACCATGTTCAAGGGGTTTGCGGTCCCTTAGGACGAACAACAATATGAACTAACTAGTACCCTCAGAGATCCTAGGGTCTCAACTATCAACCAAGGACTGCACATGGATGGGTCTGATTGTTCTGGCAGCATGTGTATAGTAGAGGATTGCAAATTCGATCATCAATAGGAGGAGAGGACCTCGGCCCTGCGAAGATTCTGTGCCCCAGTGTAGGGGAGTGCCAGGGCCAGAAAGTGGGAGAGGGTGAGGTGGCAGGCATGGGGAGGGGGGAGGCAACAGGGGTTTGTTTTTGTTGTTTTTGCTTGTTTCTTTGTTTTTTGGAGGGGAAACTGGGAAAGGAGAAATTTACACGTAAATAAAGAAAATATCTAATAAAAATAAATAAAAACTAAAATAAAAAAATAAGGCTGCTATGAACATGGTGGAGCATGTGTCCTTATTACATGTTGCAGTATCTTTTGGGTATATGCCCAGGAGTGGTATAGCTGGGTCCTCCGGTAGAACTATGTCCAATTTCCGGAGGAAAGGAAAATAAGATTTTAATTAGATTAAAAAAGAAAATCTGTACTTATTTTTGTGTGCTTATGAAGGAATATGGTGGAAGCATTTGCTCTAGAAGCTGTTGCCTCTCAGACTGGCCTCTGATCTGACCTTGGCAGTAATCAGAGTTCTGCTGCCTTCTAAAGCCATGCCTCTAGCTCATGTATCTTTTCTTGGTCTCTGAAGTCCACACTGCTCTGAGCATGGCTATTGGGACCTGCTCCCTTATCCTTCACCTCTAGTCTTAATTCATCGCCAAGAAGAATCAATGTTTCTTACACTATGCACTTCGTAATGTAAATCCCGGGTTCTGTATTCCAGTTCTCCAGACTTTGAAACTAATAGTGAGCTCTAGTTATTGACTGCAAATCTTGATTAACACCTAACTGGCTGCCTTTCAGTAACTGATTGAATACTATTTGCTCCAAACTCTCAGGTAAGATTCTCTCTAAATAGATGTTGTTCAGATGAATTAAATACACATCTTGAAATGATATCATATTTAGAGCAGAATGGACTGTAAAGGTCTTCTTAGAGCTTTTACACAAATGGCAAAAATGAACATCTGGAGACATAGAAAGTAAAAAGTCAAGTGAAGAAGATTCCAAAAAAAAAAAAAAAGAATTTAGCAATTTGTGGCAACTGAAAGGAGTGATAGTGAAGTTTTTTCTAGGATGTTTTTCTCCCAGTAAGCAGGTCCCTTTTGCAACATAACTTCAAATTCTAACTCATGAGAGTGCTAAACAAGCAAACAAACAAAAAATAAGCCACCAACGTTAATTGGGGGCGTTAATTATGGAAGCACCATAAACCTGTCACAGTTGCCATCCCTAGTTTCCTTACCTTAAATCCCTGGCTTTTTAACCAGAATCTCATAGGTATGAAGGCACATTCCAGGTCAACTATCTTCCCTTAAGCCATTGAGTCAAGTCTGGTCACCAGTCCCAGATTTGGTCTGATTTTGTGAGTTAGTTCTCTGCATTTTAATGGTTCTTGGACTGAAGTTGAGTGTAGACAGGTGGCCACACCATGTACTAATCTGGCTTCATGTTATGGACTTTCTCTGTGGAATGGATGATCTATAGACACCTCATTTACAGGACTAAGTCCATAATTTCAACAAAGCTCTTTGTACACTTGTCCTCATATTTCTGAGAAACAAGTTAGAATGACAGTAATGGAAGCTATGCTTGAGTTTTTGGCTGCAGCAAGGTCAGCCTTAGCCAAGTATGCTACTTTTGACTTTGCTTTAGAATAATAATTATTGTTGACTTGAAAAAGGTCCAGGAAGTACTCCATCAAGTGCCACATCTAGCCAAGAAATAAAAATTTACTTTTAGGTTTCTTCTTTAAAAATGTATTCTTCTAAGTGAGGGGTAATTTTATTTGTTATAATGTATTTATTTTCTTTTTACTAAATCAACTTCATAATATATCAAAAAATTCCAATTACTTAGGATAAAAACTTCTAAAAGAGACATATTCCCTTCCTTTTTTAGATATTTAAATGTATTAAAGTAAACTAGCTCTGGCCATTCAAGCGTATGCTTGCTTCTCAAGTTCAAATATATTTAAACTGCTGTTTTCCCTAGAAAAGAATAATATATTTCGACTAAAAGTTAAGATATAACAAACTTGCAGCATGTAATTTAGAGATTTATTAAGAACATAAGATGCAGCTAATTTAATCGGGAGCTTTGTTTCACACTGTGATCTCTCAGGAAACCTTTGTGAGGGCATTGAGACTTATTGTATCGAATGCTATTCTCATTTATTAGGCATTTCACTTGCTATTACCTGGTCTTCAGTCTCCAGGTGACTCTTAGGGAGAATAATTAATAAGGGAGGTTAAGTTAAACAAAGGTTCCTTTCTCCTTAAGCTTTGGAGTAAGCATTAACTTCCCAAGATCAAACGGAAAGGTTTTTTAGTTGTTTTTTTTTTTCTAAATTTTGTTTCATTTTAAATGTTAGCCAAAAAGATTTTCTTGTGTTTGATGTCAATGTGACCATTTAAAAATAATATCTTATATACTTTGGTTTTAAATTAAAATATAAGTACATCACTAATCGTATTTCTTTTTTTTTTTAATTTTTTATTAGATATTTTCTTTATTTACATGTCATATGATTTCTCCTTTCCCAGTTTCCCCTCCAAAAAACAAACAAACAAACAAACAAAAACAACAAGAACAAACCCCTGTTGATCCCTCCATGCCTGCCACCCCATCCTCTCCCACTTATTGGCCCTGGCATTTTCCTACACTGGGGCACAGAACCTTCACAGGGCCGAGGTCCTCTCCTCCTATTGATGATCGAATTTGCAGTCCTCTACTATACACGTGCTGCCAGAGCATTCAGACCCCTCCATGTGCAGTCCTTGGTTGGTGGTTGAGACACTGGGAGCTCTGAGGGTACTAGTTAGTTCATATTGTTGTTCGTCCTAAGGGGCTGCAAACCCCTCAGCTCCACAGGTCCATTCTCTAACTCCTTCATTGGGGACCCTGTACTCAGTTCAATGGATGATTGTGAGCCTCTACATCTGTATTAGTCAGGTACTGTCAGAGCCTCTCAGGAGATAGCTATGTTTAGGCTGGCTTGCCCTTCCTTTAGTCTCTGCTCCATAGTTAATCTCTGCAACTCCTTCCGTGGGTATTTGGTTCCCCCTTTTAAGAAGGAATGAAATGTCCACATTTTTATCTTCCTTCTTCGTGAGTTTCTTGTGGTTTGTGGGGTTGTTCTTCCTGTATTCCAAACTTCTGGGCTAATAACCACTTATCAGAGAGTGCATACCATATGTGTTCTTTTGTGATTGTGTTACCTCACTCAGGATGATATTCTCCAGATTCATCCATTTCCCTAAGAATTTCATAAATTTATTGTTTTTAATAGCTGAATAGTACTCCAATGTGTAGATGTACCACAATTTCTGTATCCACTCTTCTGTTGAGGGACATCTGGGTTGTTTCCAGGTTCTGGCTATTATAAATAAGGCTGCTATGAACATGATGGAGCATGTGTCCTTATTACATGTTGGAGCATGTTTTCGGTATATTCCCAGGAGTGGTATAGCTGGGTCCTCCAGTAGAACTATGTCCAATATTCAGAGGAACCCCCAAACTGATTTCCAGAATGGTTGTACCAGTTTGCAATCCCACCAGCAATGAAGTAATGTTCCTCTTTCTCCACAACCCCTCCAGCATCTGCTGTCCCTTGAGTCTTTTATCCTAGCCAATCTGACTTGTGTGAGGAGGAATCTCAGAGTTGTTTTGATTTACATTTCCCTGATAACTAAGGATGTTGAACATTTCTTTAGGTGTTTCTCAGCCATTCGGTGTTCATCAATTGAGAATTCTTTGTTTAGCTCTGTACCCTATTTTTTAATAGGGTTATATGGTTCCCTGGAGTCTTAACTTCTTTATATACATTGGATATTAGCCCTCTATCAGATACAGGGTTGGTAAAGATCTTTTCCCAAATTGTTGGTTGCTGTTTTGTCCTATTGACAGTGTCCTTTGCCTTACAGAAGCTTTACAACTTTATGAAGACCCATTTTTCAATTCTTGATCTTAGAGCAGAAGCTATTGGCGTTCTCTTCCAAAATTTTCCCCTGTGCCTATTTGCTGAAGGCTCTTCCCCACTTTCTCTTCTATTAGTTTCAATGTATCTGCTTTGATGTGGAGGTCCCTGATCCACTTGGAGTTGAGCTTTGTACAAGGAGAAAGGAATGGATCGATCTGCATTTTTCTACATAATAACTGCCAGTTGAGCCAGCACCATCTGTTGAAAATGCTGTCTTTTTTCAACTGGATGGTTTTAGCTCCTTTGTCAAAGATTAAGTGACCATAGGTGCATGGGTTCGTTTCTGGGTCTTCAATTCTGTTCCATTGATCTACCTGCCTGTCGCTGTACCAATTCCATGCAGTTTTTATCACAATTGCTCTGTAATACAGCTTAAGGTCCGGGATTGTGATTCCACCAGAGGTTCCTTTATTGTTGAGAATAGTTTTGGCTATCCTGTGTCTTTTGTTGTTCCAATGAATCTGCAAATTGCTCTTTCTAAGTCTGTGAAGAATTCAGTTGGAATTTTGATGGGGATTGCATTTAATCTGTAGATTGTCTTCGGTAAGACGGCCATTTTTACTAAATTAATCCTGCCAATCCATGAGCATGGGAGATCTTTCCATCTTCTGAGATCTT
>NW_022196894.1:69022638-69053130 GCF_008632895.1 Mastomys coucha | reverse complement strand
TGGAGGCACTTAAAGCTATGAGTTTTCCTCTTAGGACTGCTTTCATTGTGTCCCATAAGTTTGGATATATTGAAGCTTCATTTTCATTAAACTCTAGAAAGTCTTTAATTTCTTTCTTTATTCCTTCCTTGACTACGCTATCATTAAGTAGAGTGTTGTTAAGTTTCCATGTGTATGCGAGCATTCTATTGTTTATGTTGTTATTGAGGAGCACCCTTAATCCATGGTGATCTGATAGGATACAAGGAATTATTTCAATCTTCTTGTATCTGTTGAGGACTGATTTGTGACCAATTATATGGTCAATTTTGGAAAAGGTACCATGAGGTGCTGAGAAGAAGGTATATCCTTTTTGTTTTAGGATAAAAACTTCTATAGATATCTGTTAAATCCATCTCTTTCATAACTTCTGTTAATCTCACTGTGTCCTTGTTTAGTGTCTGTTTCCATGATCTGTCCATTGCAGAGAGTGTGATGTTGAAATCTCCCACTACTATTGTGTGCGGTATAATGTGTGCTTTGAGCTTTAGTAAAGTATCTTTTATGAATGTAGATGCCCTTGCATTTGGAGCATAGAGGTTTAGAATTGAGAGTTCATCTTGGTAGATCATAGCTTTGATGAATATGAAATGTCCCTCCTTATCTTTTTTGATCACTTTAGGGTGAAAGTCCATTTTATTCATTATTAAAATGGCTACTCCAACTTTTTTCTTGGGACCATTGGCTTGGAGAATTGTTTTCGAGCCTTTTTTTCTGCAGTAGTGTCTGTCTTTGTCACTGAGGTGGGTTTCCTGTATGCAGCAAAATGTTGGTTCCTGTTTATGTACCCAATCTGATAGTCTATGTCTTTTTATTGGAGCATTGAGTCCATTGATATTAATAGATATTAAGGAAAAGTAATTGTTGCTTCCTTTTAGATTTGTAGTTAGAGCTGGCATTCCATTCATGTGTCTATCTTCTTTTAGTTTTGTTGGAAGATTACATTTTTGCTTTTTCAGGGACGTAGTTCCCCTCCTTGTGTTGGAGTTTTTCATTTATTACTCTTTGAAGGGCTGGATTTGTGGAAATATACTGTGTGAATTTGGTTTTGTCATGGAATACTTTGGTTTTTCCATCTATGGTGATTGAGAGTTTTGCTGGGTATAGTAGTCTGGGCTGGCACTTGTGTTCTCTTAGGGTCTATATAATATCTGCCCAGGATCTTCTAGCTTTCATAGTCTCTGGTGAGAAGTCTGCCGTAATTCTGATAGGCCTGCCTTTATATGTTACTTGACTGTTTTCCCTTACTGCTTTTAGTATTCTTTCTTTGTTTTGTGCATTTGGTGTTTTGGCTATTATGTGACAGGAGGAATTTCTTTTCTGGTCCAGTCTATTTGGGGTTCTATAGGCTTCTTGTATGATCATGGGCATCTCTTTCTTTAGGTTAGGGAAGTTTTCTTCTATAATTTTGTTGAAGATATTTACTGGCCCTTTAAGTTGGAGGTCTTCACTCTCTTCTATACCTATTATCCTTAGGTTTGGTCTTCTCATTGTGTCCTGAATTTTCTGCATGTTTTGGGTTAGGGTCTTTTTGCATTTTCTTTGACTCTTCTCTCAATATTGTCTATGTTATCTTCTGCCCCTGAAATTCTCTCTTCTATCTCTTATATTCTGTTGGTGATGCTTGCAGCTATGTTTCCTGACTTCTTTCCTAAGATTTCTAATTCCAGACTTGTCTCTTTTTGTGCTTTCTTTATTGTTTCGACTTCCATTTTTAGGTCCTGGATGGTTTTACTCAATTCCTTCACCTGTTTGTTTGTGTTTTCCTGCAATTCCTTAAGGGATTTTTGAGTTTGCTCTTTAAGTGCTCCTACTTGTTTACTTGTGATCTCCTGTAATTCTTTATGGGATTTTTTTTTCCTCTTTAAGGTCTTACACCTCTTTACCTGTGTTCTCCTGTATTTCTTTAAGGGAGTTATTCATGTCCTTCTTAAGTTCCTCTATCAGCATTGTGAGATATGATTTTAGATCCACTTCTTGCTTTTCCATTGTTTTGGGATATCCAGGACTTGCTGCAGTGGGAGTACTAGGTTCTGATGAAGCCAAATAGTCTTGGTTTCTGTTGGTAGGATCTTGCGTTTGCCTTTAGCCATCTCTTGATTTTTGGTGTTGGATGTTCTTAGTGTCTCTGACTAGTGCTTGTCCTGTCCCTGCTGCCCTTCAGCTCCCCTGCAACTCATGGGGCCTGTGCCTCCTGGCTGGCTGCTCCTGTCTTAGAAACTCACTGGAAAGAAAAAAAAATCTAATCTTATTTCTTTTCTTCAGTATTACACAAACTATTTTCTTCACTATTGTTACATATATGAATATATCTTTATTGCTGTTATTACATAAATGCATAATACTTAAATGTGTATATATAATGTAACAAATATTTGAATTAATTTGCTGATAATTATAAATATATTGATCATATTACCTCCTCCCCTAGTTCCTCCCATTTGGACTGAGATAGGGTGCCCAGTGGAGGAGTTAGACAAAGGACTGAAGGAGCTGAAGGGGTTTGCAACCCATAGGAAGAAGAACAATATCAACCAATCAACCACCTGCCCCCCGAGCTCTCAGGAACTAAACTACCAACCAAAGAGTATACACATGGTTGCTAAATACTCATGGGAGGAAATCTAGAGACAAAGTTTGGAGCTGAGACTGAAAGAAAGGCCATCCAGAGACTGCCACACCTGGGGACTCATCCCATATACAGACAACAAACCCAGACACTACTGCACATGCCAAGAAGTGCTTGCTTACAGGAGCCTGATACAGCTGTCTCCTCAGATACTCTTTCAGACCCTGGCAAATACACAGGCAGATGCTTGCAGCCAACCATTGGGCTAAGATCACTTTCATGTTCTTATTCTTGAGTATGGACTATTCAATAAATACAATTCTATAATAAATATAGAAGCGGGATTGCTCAATTAGTATATTTCCTAAATATGAACCTTCCAGAGTGGGAAGAAATTTCTGTTTTAAGTAACTATGAATGAAGGCTAATTTTTCTTCATATTCTTTTCCATCAATTTATGTCATTGAATTAAGATTCTTGCCATGGTGGTGGATCATTTTTAATGATCACAATAATATGTTGCATGTAGTTACTACTGAACTCTGGTAACTATATTTTATTTCTTGTATGAATTGCTAACAGAGACATTTATTTTCACAGAGAAAAATGTAATGTTTGGTGCTAGATCACTATGCTAGAGTGCAATTATTTTCTTCAATCTCATGATTTATTTCTACGTATTATAGAAACTTTTACACAAAGTATAATTAATATAAGTTCCTACTTTACTTTCTATGTTATAATACCATTTATACAAGTTATTAATAAAGACAGTTTAAGGGAATCAAAATAAACTCTTAATGCTATAAATTAATATAGACTCAAAATATCCACATCATTAAAAAGAATTTTTATTGCTTTATTTTTTATTTTGTTTATAAAATATAAACATAGCCATTTATTTATTCCTCTGGAGTTTTTAATTTCTGTCCTAAATTCTGTGAAATTTGTTATCCCAGATGTATTTTTTTCTGTTCATGAAAAATATTACAATTTAATGCTTATTCAGCAAATAGATTTTTTTTATTAAATCTAGTAAACATTCCATTTCTTCATAACTGAACAGCTGTGCCTCTTTGCCATTAACACACATCAGAGCTATTTCGCATCTTCTCATGCTGCTGCGTTGATCTATTAATGTGCTATATCTGTTGGATTTATGTTTATTTGGCAATGTCTTAATAAGTAATAGAGATAAATAAATTCTTTTTTGCTCTTAATTTTTGGTTGTGTCTGAACTGCCATTCTTTCATAAAAGTTTTGAAAACAATTTTTTGGTATTTCTCTCACAAAATCCTTCTAAGATCATTAAGGTTGTCTAAAATAACGATTCATACTGTTACAAGCATAAATATATCTACATATTTATGTTTGCATGTTTTCATGTGGATTTTGTTTGTTTTTTAATGTACTGCTTATTTTTAATATCTTGTATTTGAGGTAAATAAGTTGTTTTTTTATAATCACACATGAAAAATATTAGTGCAGTTTTGCCCTTAGACCTTCTAATATATTAGCTTGCTAACACTGGCATTTGTGTGTTTCAATGGTTCTTTCCAATTTATCTAATATTTTCTCTCATTTTTGATTCATAGAGAACCACAATATCAAGTAAACTTCTCTAAACATGAAATTCCAAGTATCTCACTTCTGTTAATCCATTCCTTTTCTGTAATATTGTGCAAGAACTCCCCAATGCTATTACCTGCAATTTATGTGTGGGCACAAAGGAAGGAATTGCCCAAATTCACATAAATTAAAAGTAAGACCAACTCCTGTGCAGGCAATCACTAGCTTAAGAAATAAATTTCCTGATATGAGGACAGCACCTGTGTGTGGATGGGTTGGGGTGGGGTGGAGGGAGTAATGGAGGGTGGTGGTGAATGGATGGCTTGCTCATCATCCTTTGATTAACTTAAACTTTAAGTTAGTGGAGCAATGCTTTTCATCAGGATGTCTTATGCATTTTTTTCTTTTTACTCTTCATAGGGCTCTTCCCTTTGTCAGATCCTCTTCATCCTCTCCAGTAAAGCCCATAAGTGTTGTATAAATTTAATGCCACAGGATGGATGCTCATTGTACTACCTCCTCTTCCCTCTTTCTCTTCTTCATCTGTCATGGACCATTTTATATAGCTTGCTTCACTTCAAAATAACTAACAAAGAAAACCAATCAATAAATTAATGGATAAAGACTCTCGTTGTTTTTATATATATACATATGCAGAAATGTAAGCATATTTATTAATTCTATACAGTCAAAGAAAAGAAAATGACTCTTGCAGGAAATGGTTGAAATATAATTATTTTCAGTTACTAAAATATAAAACATTAATCAAAAATAATGAATGATATGGAACTGTGCCTTTTTGCTTGATCTTTTTCAAAGTATTTGTTCAATATTTATATAAAGTTTAAAAATAGAACCTAAAATAATGCTATCTAATCTCTAATGGAGGTGTTATTATGTTGAGAATGTGCTGTTATTTTATTGCTGTATAATTCATTGTTATCATATAATAAACTTTTTATTAGGAATAAACTTTTCTCTAAGAATAACTTGGCTTCATAACTCATATTCATATAACTTAAAATTAGAATTTAGTTAAAGCTGTCATTTAAGTACCAGTTTCCATGGTTACATAAATAAGAGACTGATATTTTGAAGCTATATCATGATGTTTATTTAATGACATTGAAGATAAGCAAGGTGGAGTTGTGACACCAAAAAATTATTTGAAGTGTTTTTCTTCATCTCTGCAATGACATTGTCTATCATTTCTATGGAATAATAAGAAACTTGGCATTAGAAGGGATGTTTATTTACATATTGGTCTTATTCTGTGCCTGTGCATTTTTTTCTCAATCTGTAACAGTGGGAAAGCTATGACAGGCATTAGACAAAACTCTGTTAAATTAAAAGTAAATTTATGAAGTTTCCCTTAACTGGAGGTGATAATTGGGAAAAATATAAGAAGGACAATTTCTATGAAACTCACATATGCTTCAATAGTAATTAATAATTTAAATTTCTGATTTGTATAGTTTACTTATGATGTTATTAAGGCCTCTGATATAAAGGCACAAATGAAATCTAAATGCTAATATACAGAAATGGATAGTCTTGATGTGGATACTACTAATAGTATATGTTTATTACAGTTACAGTTTGATAATTTTAATCTTAATTTTTTTCATTTTTATTTCTACATTTAGGATATACTCAGAAAAATAAACTGTAAAATTAATAAAATAATTGTATTTCTTAATTCACATACAATTAAATTATTCAATGAAAATTATAAAACATTTTTAGTAATTGTATTTTAGAACCTTTTTTCTTTAACTCAATATACATTTATTAAGCACACGTTTATGTATGTCTATATATCATATTTTATATTTTAGTGTGTGGTATTACCTCAGTTGGTTGAAAGAACCAGACATCTCATTATGTTAAGTATTGTTATATATTATCCAGGTAAGGCTCCTGTACACAAGAGGTGCTGTACAATAATAAAATGGAGATGTACTTTAATAGTATAACATTTGCCTAAAATATGGATGCCCTGCCTTTAATTTGCAGGAGTTAAAAATAAAGTCTTCAAAAATAACCTGTGCACTAATTCCCAGAACAATGTCGAAGTAAACTGCTTACCTATTGTACTATAATCGAAAGATCAGTCTCAAGACCTTTTCACAAAATAAGAAATGTAATAAAGTAATTCATGCTTAAGCTTTATTTAGTATAATAAAATTATTACCACTTTTTCCATTAAATATGCTTTCTATGAATTTAAATTACTAGTTTTAACTGATATTCATGTGTGTGTGTGTTGCTTGCACTATATAAACATGCTCTCTTGTATGGGAACACTTAAAAATGAGGATGTACATGTGTATGTGTGTTCACACATGTGAATTGTAGAGGTAGAATTCCAGTATTTTCCTTGATTGCTCTTTACGTCAGAGACTAAGGCAGAGGAGCTCCCACTTGAATATGGAGCATGCCAACATTGCCAGTCTCGTCCCTCTGTCTCATCCTCCTGAGTTTTGGAACACAGAAAAGACCTAAAACCCAACAAATACACTTGGATTCTGGAGATCTGAACTCTAGTTTTAACTTCAGTGTGTCAAGCAACTTACTCATTAAGCATCTTTCTACATGCCTATCAAAAGCACACACTGCAAGGTGTCTTCTCTTGGGTTCCAGTTAGTTTTTGATCATGGAAGAAATTCCTTGAGTGCATATTGCAATGTGGCATTTTCTTCTTAAAGTGGCTCAGACACAATCTGCATGTACCATACGACAACCAGACCAAAGCAGTGATGGAGTAGGTAAGGATTTGCCCATCATTCTCTTTTGTTTTTCTTCTATCATTCATTCCAGATTTCACTAACAAAATGTACTGACTTTGAATGTCCAAATACAAGTAAGTTCAGAAAAGAAGAGTTTATTCTGGTCAGCTAGTCACACTGAATCTGTTTGCAAGATAAAGAGAGTGATGAATGCTATTACTCATTTTACTCTGGTTTCATGGAATGACACTATTCACAATGAGCAAGTCAACCTATCTCAATTAACCTAGTCATGGTAAGCTCTCACAGGGATTTCCAAAGACAGATCCAATCTATCCTTCAAAATATCTTCACAATAAATTGAATACACTTACATGTTGATGGTCCAATATGCTTTACAGGAAATAGTGGTGTTAATTTTTTCTTTTGTGTGAATTTTTAGAAAGACAGGATTTTGCCATTTTCTTGAGTATTAGTCAACCAAATCCCTAAAAGTTGGATTTATATATTTTTGAAATACAGAGACAGGTTTTTAACATCGGCATTTATTGTGAAACAATTTTCAAAGAGCAAATTTAATTAACACAAATTAAAACAAATGAAATATTAGACTTCAGATATTAGTAGATACTTAACATGTTAAAGCAGTTCTAATGCTTTTATTGCTTGGTATTTCCATGTAATTTAACAAGTGTTTAAATTTCTCAACCTTTTTCAGCATCTTTTGGAAATTACATGACTTTTTTCCCATAATAGAAACATTAATAGAGACATTATACTAGCATGTTTTTAAGCTTATTCCAAAGTGAACTCTTTTATTTGTTTGTGATATGTTATTTGTAGGAGGATCAGAGAGGCCCTGTTGCCTGGGTGGTGGGCACTTCTATATAAACAGTTAATAAAGAGCAAGTGGGGTCATACAGCTAAGGATTCCACATGAGAGGCAAACTGAAGACTACCTGAAAGCCTAGAGATTGGTGATGTAGATAATGACAGCCAATCAGGAGCTACCACTTGGAAGACATGCTCCCTTGGGACCAATGGGATGTGGATGGATGGTGTAGAGGGTGCTCCCTGAGAATTAAAAAACTAGTATGCAGCTGCATTCTCACCTGCTCTGAGTCTGAGCCGTTGATTCCATGTCTTCTTTCCCACTGCCCCCAAAGGGGGATGCCAGGCAGGACAGAGTACTCAGGCAAAAGTTATCCAATGTCCATATTTTATACATCACATGTGCTTGTTTTATTTGAGGTATTTCACTATTTGTTCAGAGTGATATTGGTTTGTAATTTTGTTCAATTACTATATGAAATGTATTATTGTGCATACAAAAGTTAATATTCCATGAATGTATTAATTAGTATATGCTAATGTAAATGTACATTATATATGTATATATATTCATATATACATGTATATATGTATATATATAGTAGGTTTACATGACACAGACCTTATATTATTTATATATGAGAGGCAAGAGTTAAGTGAAGACATAGTGAACCAAAACAGAATGTATTTAACAAAGCTAAACAAAAAACCACACCCTTATAAATACGAATCAGAATTGTCTCCCACCCTCAGCGATACTGACGCTTGTGATTTTTGTGTTGCGCTAGGGCCTTGAGGGCCTTTGCTCTTCTACTTCAGCTTGTCTATTGTTGTTGGCATAGCTCAGTCCATGTTTATCCTGTAACGTTAGTGAGACTTTATGCATGTGGGTGCTCTCATTACTTAAAGACAACTTCACAGCCAACTCCCTCACCTCCTCATATTCTCCATAACAACTAAGAAAGGTCCAACAATGTCATTCAAGAGATTATTCTGTTTTATTTATCTATGAAGACTGTGCCTCTACAGTGTTATACACACAAAGAGCTCAAGGTACTCAAGGTAATTAATAAATTAATAGGTAGGTGAATAAAATATAATTTATAAAAATTTCCAATCAATACCTACAATTTAGAACAATATTTATTGATTCTGTGCAAAAGAAGAAATTTAGGGAATTGTGGAAAATATGCAGGTTTTCACAATCTGTTCCCTCCTCTCCTCCCAGTGAACCCCTCATATAGCTTCTTCTCCATTCCTCCCTTTCTTTCTCATCTGTAAAGGGGTGGATCTCCGTGGGTATCACACTATCCTGGCACATGAAGTCATTGCTGGACTAAGCACATCCTCTCCTACTGAGGAAAGACAAGGCAGCCCAGGTCAGGGGACGGTATCCACGGGCAGACAACATAGTAAGGGAAGGCCCTCTTCTAGTAGTTGGAGGACCACATAAACTCCAAGCTGCACTTCTGCTATGAATACGTAGGGGACATAGATCCAGTCCATACTTACTCTTTGGTGATTCAGCCTCAGGCAGCACAAATGGTCCAGGTTAGTTTTCTCTGTTGGTATTCCTTTGGAGTTTCTGTCCACTTCAGGTCCTGTAGGATGCCGTCCCGCAGCTTCCTACTAGCGTGGGTTTCCACGAACCGGGAATGTGGGAGACCTGCAGTATGGGGAAAGCAGAGAAAAGGACGCACACACCAAGAGACGTTTCTCATCAAGGTGCACTTTACTTAATGACGGGAGAGGATTTATACTCAAAGGCATCACAGGTAAGCAATTGGCATTTAGGTGATAATAAGACATCAAAGCTCAGTATGGATACAAAGGAATCCAGGAAGGGGAAGAAAGATCAAAGAATCACGGCTTCGAAAGAAACAGGTATCTGGTTCTTGAGTCATTTGCATGGGCTCCAACCCCCCAGCGCGCAGAGACTAGCTGTCAACTTGTAGTTTCGGTTTGAGAATCTCCGAGAGCACAGCAGGGCTTCCCACAAGGTCCCTCAATTCTTCCCCAAACTCTTCCGGAAACTCCCCGAAATCCATCTAATGTTTGGCTGTGAGTCTCTGCATCTGCTTCCATTGGCTCCTGGATAGAGCTCCTCAGAATACAGTTATGCTACGATCATGTCTCATTCGAGATTCCCAGATTATATGTCAGTCACTGTAACATTTCCATTGCAGATAGTATCACAAAGCCCCTTTCCTATGGTGTTTAAGATTCAAAGGTGCTTCTATGAATTAGTCATTACCCTATAGAAGCCTGTAGTTATATTCTTTTCTTTGCCATTTATTTCTCTACGGTCTATATCTCTACCATCCTTATAAATTTGTCTGGAATTTGAAGGAGTAATCAAGCTGAAGTCATTAAAAAACAGACAGTGCTTTCCAGACCATGTGATAAGGTTAATTGAAAAAGCTTTTCCTTGGCAAAGCTAAAGTTTTTCCTGATGAATTAAATTATACAGTCCATTAGAAACAGAAATTTATTTTAAGCCAACTATATTCAATACACAGATCATGTTTCTGTTCTTAAGGTTACATTACCTTCAATAGTTGCTGTTGAGTTACTTCCTGGAAGAAACTGTCAATACATGCCCAATATTTAAGGCATTTAGTCACAGCATGGACATGGATTGAATATGTCCTACAGAGATATACAGGAATACAGGAATACAGGAATGAGGAGAAGCTAATAATTTGTTAGAGGTTTTGTTTTATTTTTTAATTGTATCTCTGAGTGTTTTATGCATGCATGTGCACCATGTGTATGCCTTGTGCTTGGAAGAAGCAGAACAGAATGTCAGATTCTCTTGGAAGAAGAGTAAGTAATAGGAATTAATGACTATGTGGAATTTTGGAAGCCAACCTTGATCTTCTGTTAGGGCACAAAGTTCTTTTAAACACTGAGTCGTTACTTCTTCCCAAAAATGGTTTTTAAAATATTAAAAATTTCATATAATTATTGTTTAGTAACTCAGGGATATATATATATCTCCCTTGATACCCAGCCAGGGCTGAGATCTTTGAGTTTTTTTTATTAGATATTTTCTTTATTTACATGTCATATGATTTCTCCTTTCCCAGTTTCCCCTCCAAAATCAAACAAACAAAAACAACGAGAACAAACCCCAGTTGCCTCCCCCCTCCCCATGCTTGCCATCCCACCCTCTCCCACTTATTGGCCCTGGCATTCCCCTACACTGGGGCACAGAATCTTCACAGGGCCAAGGGCCTCTCCTCCTATTGATGATCAACTTTGATTGTTCTGGCAGCATGGGTATAGTAGAGGATTGCAAAGTCTTTGAGTTTTTTAAGATTCTCCTTCTTGTCTTTGTGTTTCAGTTACACTACTATTGTTTTAAATTCTAATGGTATAATTTGAGCATTTGATCTCCATATTTTGGCAGGATTAGAAAACATTGTAGATACTTTAGAAGTAGAGCCTTGATGGAGGAAGTTGGTTGCTGAGAGCCGTCATTGAGTTCTGACATCTTGGGCTGCTTTCCCTTCTCTCAGCTGGCAAGTTACTCCTTTCTCCCATTGCTGTACATTCCTCCGTGACACAATATGATATACCCAAGAATTGTGATCCAGATGAAAGTTCTTCTGTAAATACTGTTTATAAGGTAATTTGTTACAGCAATTAGAAAAATGGCTCCTACAGAAAATATTTATCAGAAGTGTGTCTGTCACAGGGCTTCAACAAACAAGTAATCTAAGATCTTTAGGATTTTTTTTTGTAGGAGGAATGTAAAACTATTTGGAACTTTGTAATAGCAAACATCCTCAAATGCAGTAAACAGAAATTAAGGGGTATTGTGGAGGAAGATCGGATAATTAAAAGGCAAAAGGAAATATGAACAGTGGAGGCCCAGTTCATTTCCCATTTCAAGGGAAACAACAACTATACTGGGAACTAAGCTAATGGTTAAATCTCAGATATGCTAATAAAGAATTTACCTGCCCATTTCTGAGAACACAAGTGAGTCTGAATGTGGTAGTACTGACTAAATATGCTAACATTATAATATGTGCTGAGTGGCCATGATCACGTCTGCAACATAACTTTTAAAACAAACGACATTATTTTGGTGTTTATATTATTTTTCCTTTTTAGAATTAATTATTTTATTTACATTTGAAATGTTATCCCCCTTCCGGATCTCCCCTCCATGAATGCCTCACAATATCCCCCATCCTCTATGTTCTCCGCTCACCCTCCTACTCCTGCCTCATCCCTCTAGCATTCCCCTTATCTGGGGCATCAAAGCTCCAGAGGCCCAAGTGCCTCCCCTCCCACTGATGCCAGATGAGACAGTCATCTGCTACATATGTAGTGAGAGCCACACACCAGCCCATGTATAAACTTTGATTGGTGGTTTAATCCCTGGGAACTCTGAGGGGTCCAGTTAGTTGATACTGTTGTTCTTCCGATTGTGTTGCATTGCAATCCCCCTCAGTCCTTCCCCTAACTCTTTCACTGGGTTCCCACACTCAGTCCAATGGTTGACTGTATCTGCAATGTTCCCTGAGCCTTAGATGAAGGGATTATATTGTAGAAATATCAGTTGACACTGGGATCTACAACTCTGCATTTCATTTGGTTGTTGTTTTATTTAATATTCTTTGTTGCAGCCAGGCGATGGTGACGCATGCCTTTAATCCCAGCAGTTGGGAGGCAGAGACAGGTGGATTTCTGAGTTTAAGGCCAGTCTGGTCTACAGAGTGAGTTCCAGGACAGCCAGGGCTACACAGAGAAACCCTGTCTCGAAAAAAACAAAACAAAAACAAAAACAAAAAAATATTCTTTGTTGCAAAGAGAAGATTGTTTGACAAGGGGTGAGAAATACAAGGAAGGAGAAGGATGAAACCACAGTAAGAATGTCTGCAAAAGTCAGAAAGAATCATACTTTTAATTACTTACCAAAAAAACCATAATACTTTTGTATTTGTATATAAAAATGAATATATGCTCTATTTCTCATATTTATGACAATGCTTCTTCAGCGAATCAATGGCCACCTAACAAAACCTCTGACAGACAGTGAGAAGCCCTCTTTGGAAATGTTGGTCAGCATTTCTGACCAACATAAAGCCTACTGCTACTGCTGACCTTGGTCATCCCTCAGAGGTAGAGAGTAAATCCATTCAGGTGAAGTTGCCCTGTGCTTTCAGATATAGGTCCCAAAAGCCTCAGAAGTGGAATTAATCTAAATGCCTCCCCAAATTCTAGCCTTTGTGATGACAGAAGGTACCATGCAAGCTTCTAGAGGAAGAAGACAGCCAACAGTCCTACTGAGAGATGATGCCTATGAACTGTAGTATTGAACAGCATGACACCATTTTCCTCAGGGTGTATCAATGGTGCACATACATTATTGGTAACCAACAACTCTCTTGTTGAACATGACTCACTTTAACAAGGACATAATATCTAGTACTGGAAAGCTTCCTACCTATCCTGGGCTATTTTATTCACAGATCTAGGAGATGGTACAACTAACACTTTATTAAAAACAACACAACCCTTAACTATAATCTGAATGTTTGTCCTTATACCCACCGTCTTTTGGATTCTGGTGAATTAGTTCAAGTTTTAACAGTACAGTTTTGACAAGGATCTCTCCACTGCTGGTAACTGGTCCTTCTGGTCTGGTCTCCACAGATCATCCCATGATCCTTCTGGTTTAGTCTCCAGAAAATATTCCATGAATGAGCACAACAAAGTTTCCCTCAAAATTTCTTTGCAATAATTTTACTGACCTCCCCAATGTAATTTCTAAGCCTTCTTGCCATACCCACAGTTGCAATAAGTCTCTCAACTAAATAGTCATATCTCTATTGGAAAAACTTATCTGTAATTTTTTTTTTGCCATTTTGACAAAGGTATATGTGCTTGCTTAATATAGTTTGATTTTGGTTAGTGAACTAGCCTGATGCTTATTTTATCATTAGATAAACCTTAACAAATATCTATCATCTATCTATCTATCTATCTATCTATCTATCTATCTATCTATCTATCTATCTACCTACCTATATATCATTCCTTCAGAGTATTCTATATTAAGTACTAGAAAAGTTCTAATCTGGAAGAGATCTGTAAAGTGTTCATGTTTTCCACTTCTGCCTTTAATGGTAGATCAGTGTTCAGTACATGTTGCTACAGAAAATAAAAGAAAAGGGAAAACAGATTGCTTCTGAAAAATTACTGTGTTGTTCTTGAACAGATTAAAAAGAACATTTATAGATGACCATAAAAGAGATTGTGAAGAATAAGGAATAAATTCCATGACTGAGTTATTTAGTGTGTTATCTACATTCAATAATACTTGCCTTCCAATTGAGAGAAGGAATTCAGGTTCTTTTTTTTTCAATGAGTACTGAACAACAGTCTGCACTGTATTTATATATTTATTATTGGATATTTTCTTTATTTACATTTCAAATGTTATCCACTTTCCTGACCCTTGCAGAGCCAGAAACCCCCTATCCCATCCTCCTTTCCCTGGTTCTATGAAGGTGTTCCCCCACCCACCCACTCCCACATCCCTGCACTCACATTCCCCTACACTGAGGCATCAAGCCTTCACAGGACCAAGGGCCTCTGTATTTACTAATACCAAAATTTTGAATACTTGCTCATAATACAAAATAAATAATACAAAATTAGGAAAAAAAGTCAACTTTATAAATTAGAATTTACTTAATGTACTGTAGAAGCCATTCTATTAAATACCAAGATTATGTTAAAATAAATAAAGTAAAAGCTTTAATTGTAAGTGATGAGGATAAAATTTTTGTTATTGATAATAATGAAAATTGCAAATAAATACTAAGAGTACAAAAGTCATGAAACATTTTATATGTATTTTTTACATTTTAGTACATTTGTGGCATATCATATATGTAAATACTTAATTGTTTCTTTTGTTTTAAAAATGATTTCCCCTATTGTTGATGCCCCTGCTTCTTCAAGGGGAGTTTCTTTCAAATCCAGATCTTTTATTTTCTTTCATTCATGATAATAGATGCTGTGATTCATGTCCCCTTTCCAGAAAAGATTATGTAAATAAATGTGGGAGTTATATATTGCAAATATTCAGTTCTAGCTTGTATAAAGATGTATGCTTTGGAAGGGATTCAAAGAATGTGTCTTTGCTTTTCAGATTAAATCATGTTGTATGGCATTTACTTCATCTGAAAGATTTTATTTTTCCTGTTTTTATAAGAGACTTTAGAAATTCATTGGATGACACTGGATTACCATATAAATAGATTCAAAACAATTTTGTTCAACATAATGCAATATACTTCTTTCTACTGTATTCTTTTGATTTGTCTCTTTCAAAAATGTAGGTAAGCTGTATTGTGGGAAAGCATTATAAGGTCCTATGTTTTTGGAAATCACTTTGGAATATATGAATAACTCTTATACTCTTATACCATGAACAATTACTAAAGAAATTATCAAAAGTAAAATAATATGATATATCATCTTTAATTAATTAATCATCAGTATTAGGAATTAAATATTAATTTAAGAAGAGAATATTAATTCAAAATTAATTGTTAATATTAATATTAGGAATTAAAATTAAGTTGACATTCCTATCTTTTATATAAACACATAGCATTTTGAATTTATCAAAGATGTTTAGAAGCAATAAAAGTTAACATTACCAGCTTTATAAATATGTGATAATGAGAAAAAAGGTTAATAAAAAATTTAAAATAATAACAATTTGAATTTTTCCAAAATCATATAGATTATAAAACTGATTATACCAGAATTTAGTGCATACATCTATCTTCTGTGTGTTTATTACATTTACTGTTTAACTGTAATTTTAATATTTTATATTTTATTTTGTCATGTAATTTTCTTGTGTGTATATTTCCCCATTAATTAATTTATTTTTTAAATTATTTCTTTACTTTGCATCCTGACTGCAGCTTCTCCTCCTCCTCTCTTGCCAGTAATTTTTCTCTCCTGCCCCTATCCTGTTTTCCCTTTCTCCTCAGAGAAGAGGAGAAATCAGCCTGCCTTGGTATACCAAGTACTGTGGGACTAGATGCATCTTCTATTATTGAGGCTAGCTAAGGCAGATCAGTTAGGGAAAAGGGGACCAAAGGCAGGCAATAAAGTTAGATACAGTTCCTGCTTTTGCTTTTAGGGCCCCACATGAAGAGTAAAATGCATACACATGTGTAAGGGGCCTAAGACCATGCCATACATGCTCTCTGGTTGTTGGTTCAGTCTCTTGTGGTGTCATGGAGCTCCCTTGCTCCTTCAATTCCCCCTTCCCATCTTCCGCAAAATACCTTAAACTCTCACTAATGTTTGTCTGTGGGGCTCTGCATCTACTTCCATCAGCTTCCAGGTGAAGCCTCTCAGATGACAGTTATGCTAGGCTCCTGTCTACCAGTATAGCAGAATATCATTAAGAGTGTCAAAGTTGGGCTCCCTTTCATGGCATGGGTCTCCAATGCATCTTGTATGTGGGAAAAATTGTGTGTTGAAGGTTTTGTGGCTGAGTTGGTGATCCCATCCTTTCCACTGGAAGTCTTACTTGGTTACAGGAAGTAGCTATTTCACATTCCATATCTCCCAGTGCTAGGAATCTTAGTTAGGGTCACTCTCATAGATTCCGTTGTTCTAAGTTTCTAGCTAATGCTGGAGATGCCCCCTCACCTCCCTGCCACCGGGCAATTCCAATTCTTTCCCAGTTCTCTCTCCCTCTGACTTCCCCACAACAGATCCTTCCAGTTCCCCTCTGAATTGGATCCCAGATCCCTCTCTCCATCCATCCCTATGTCTATTTTATTTCCCCTTCTCTGTGACATTCAAGCTTCCTTCCTCAGCCCTTCATTGTTACTTCCCTTCTTAGGGTCTGTGAACTGTAGTATGGTTATACTGTATTTTATGGCTAATGGCCACTTATAAGCGAGTGTATACCATGTTTGTATTATTTAATCATCTGGTCTCTCTTGGTGGTATGTTTTCACATTCTGCTACAATCTATTTCTCTTTTATATTTCTAGCCAGGAAACAAAGTACTTTTACTCATGTTCTGCTAGTAGGTAAATTTCTTACACACATACAAAAACACTCATACACGTATTATAATGCATATGTTTTGTACTTAATTATAACACAATTTGTATTATTTACAAATTACTTTGTCAACATTGAATTGATATTATATCCCCATAGAAGTTAATACTTGCTTTTGCACTCAAAACTTTCTTGTAGTGTCTTGCCGTTAGTTTATTTTCCTGTGATGTTTGTAAGGAGCAGGCCCTAAGCAGAACCAGCTCGATCTTGTAACAGGAGATGTTTTGAAGTGAGTTGTTTTGAAGTAATGCTTATCAGCAAGAACATGTGTGAGATGTTTTGCTAAAGTTTGGAAAATATTTTGAAATATTGGAAGTAAATATTTGTGCTCAGCCGGGCGGTGGTGGCGCATGCCTTTAATCCCAGCACTTGGGAGGCAGAGGCAGGTGGATTTCTGAGTTCGAGGCCAGCCTGGTCTACAGAGTGAGTTCCGGGACAGCCAGGGCTACACAGAGAAACCTGTCTCGAAAAACCAAAAACCAAAAAACAAAAAACAAAAAATATTTGTGCTCAAAAACAACTTGAGCTGATAGCCAGATGCGAATGGTTATCAGGACTATACGTCAGCAATGACGTCAAAAACAATTTAAAGAAGCAGCAAGAAGACCAGCCGATACTTGCCAGAAACCACCAGAGACCACTCGAGACTTTGCGGTCAAGCAAAACCGAAACCAGCCAAGCTAGAGAGCCACCCTTCGACCTGACTCATTTCTGACATCCCAGCCCTCAAGACCGCCTGCACCCAGAGGCTACTCATTAGGTCATATACCCTCGGACAGAATGTCGGATAGAATGTCGTGTGATACATAGAATGATATTTTACCTAGCCATAGCCTGTGTGATTTGCACCGTGATAATTTATTGCCTGCTGTGTACAATTGATCTTGAAACCGAAAGTAAAGCTTTAAAAACCAAACCACTTGTTGTGTTCTTTCTCAATCCTCTTGAGGTAAAGCTCAATCTGGAGACCTTTGGATCCAGTATGCGAATCTGAGTGGAGGTGTGCGGTCGGTTGCCACACTCCCTGCGAGAAAGTGCCACTTGGCCTCTGCTCGCGACAGATGTATAATGTGATAAATGGCTCTTATTATAGATTCTTCATAGAGAATATTTACTGAGGCTCACAGTTCAAAGGTACAAAACAACGGATGTGTTAATCAGGGTGACAGAAGTATAATATAGCTTACCACATCACATTCACAATCAGGAAGTAGAGAATGATGAATGCATGCTTCTGTTCTACTTTCTCCCTACTTAAAGTCCAGAGTTCCAGGCAGGGAACAGTACCACATAATGCAAACGTGTGCCACTCAGTTCAATACATGCTCCCAAATACTACTGATCCTGTGTAGTTGCTAGCCATCATAGGTCTTAACAAGTGATAGAATACTTGAATTACCTCATGGTTTTTTTTTATGAAAATATTCTAGATTTGCATTAATAGAACTGAAAATTACAGCATTACTGTAAGGATTAAATAAAATAATTTATAGTACTAAAAATATTGCTATAATACAAGTTCAGCAAGTATTTATAAAAAATGATTCTTAGTTCATATAGAAATAATATGAGTCAATCTTATTAAGAATTGATAATATATCTACCCACTAACTAAAATCAGCCAAGACAAAATATTTCTCAAAAGAGTTATCCCCTTTAAATTTCTCAAAGAAGAAATATTTTCCTTTGTTTTAAAAACTTCATATTTTCCTAGAAAGTCATCAATTTCACAAACATTGCATGTAGTCAGACCTTTACTCTAAATAGTTAGGTTTGGTCATACTAATTGTGGAGGTCACAGAGCGGTAAAGGTGTGCTAGTGTGAGGTATGGGGACATTTAGTACAGCCCGGCTTTCATAGCATTGACCATAACTAGTAGGTCAAGCTTTTCAGACTGTTCACATTCAAGGAGTGAGCATAGTGAAGACATTAGATGTCAGACACCTTCGACCAGAGAAGGATCACTTCTGAGAATAAATACTTGTTACAGAATGCCATGGTCAAAATTATCCAAGCTATACTGGAAAGAAAGAGAGATTCTTCAGGCCTATCCTCCTGGCTGATATCACTGTGTTTTGTACATATCAAATAATGAGGGACTTTAAAATTCCTACTAATTCTCCATTCTATTTTCCCCAATTCTCAGTTTTCTTTTGTGGTGCAATAGCAAAGTATTTTAGACTAATATGTAAGCTAGTTGGTATAATAGAAAGGCATTTTTCACATTTCCGTAGGCAGTGAGGTATAGTATTGGTGCACTCAGTACCTGATGAAAGCTGCTCCCGGCCCACAGTGTGTAACTTGCTGTTAAAGCGAGGATAACTTTGTTATATCACATACTGTTTCATTGAAGGTCTAATATCCTAATACCGCTAACACTATAATAGTCTTAATAATGTAATGATATATATACATCAATATACCAAGATGTATGATTATTTTTATTTTCTGCATATAATCTTCATGGGTTTTATTCAAAGGAGGCCACACTTTATGTTAGAGTACTGTAATATGTTCATATGAACATATTACATATTTTTTTTAGTTTTTTAGTTTTTTAGTTTGTTTGTTTCTAGACAGAGCTTCTCTGTATGGACCTGGCTGTCCTGGAACTCACTCTGTAGACCAGGCTGGCCTCGAACTTAAAAATCTGCCTGCCTCTGTCTCCCAAGTGCTAGGCTTAAAGGCGTGTACCACCACTTCCCCACATGTTTTCAGATCTTGTGTTACTATATGTGTATGCAAGGACCAGTAGATGGAGGATGCTGGGTATTTTCTTCTATCACTCTTCATCTAATTCATTTAATGCCATGCCTTTCCCAAAAGGGAGGGAAACCTGTGGGAGGTGACTTGGGGAATAATTGTGAGGACTAGGAAGAGTGTTGTATCAGGATATTTTGTATAAGGAAAGAACTAGTTTTCAATAAAATGGTCTCTCACTGACCATGGAAATTACCATTTCAGGTACTCTGGCTGCTGAGAACTTTTGAGATCCTGTCTATCACACAGAGTGCTGCGGTTTCAAGCGTGTGAGACCATGTCTGGCTTTAATGTGCATGCTGGGGATTTGAACTAAGAACCATGTGTTTTTAAAGGGATATTAGTAACTGAACCATCTCATCAGCCTCCAGAATACACGTTTAACATTTCCAGGCTGTTTCACCAATGTACTAGTTCTTTTAAGTATAAGCCTGATACTAAAATTGCCATAAAAATGCTTTGTCTTTTATCTTTACTAATACATATATTTGTCTTTATACACAATGATAAACTATAGAAAAAATGAAGCTGTAAGCATAAAAATATCACATACAGAATTATTTCAAAAATTGGTGACCCTAAAAGTGTGACAATAATCATGAAATAATAATATTTCCAGGGATATTTCTAGAGAAGTATTCTATCTTCAGACATCTAATAAGAGAATGTAAAGTTTCAAAAATATGTTATTAGAATAGATTGGTATAATTGTTTTGGGAGTAATTTTATATTAATATGGGTTTTGAAATATATCCTTTTCTCTAAAAATATTTAAAATAAATTTACTTACATTAGCTGTGGCATGGCACATCAGATCAGAGGATACCCGGCTGTATTCTGGGGCAGGTCTCAGGCCTTCAGCCTTCTCAGAAGCCCACTGGGTCTTTTCTTGAACCAAATGTTTTTGATAATACAGTTTGTATCCTAATGAGAATTGATGAAGAATATAAGTTTTTGAAGCCTTAGGGGCCTTCTAAATTATTCTATACAATCCTCACATTAAAATGAAAATGAATTAGTCCTTTGAAACAGGAAGGTCACAGTTATTGCTTGAAACAGGATTCAAATTACCATCTCTAATCAGCATCTTTTCATGTAAAAGTGTTGAACCTTTGCTTGGTATTAGAAATTCCTTTTTTAAGAGATTTACATGAAGCTTCTTCTATCATTTCTATATCATATTCAAATGTTTCACAGCACCAAATGGCTCGAAAGTTACACAGAAAAAAAATCTACATGTATTAGAATTCATGATAAAACTAGCTGGGGATTAAGAAAGATTTGTTAATTGTGGCAGATCTGGAGATCTCTACCTTAATGAAATGAGAGATTATTAATGGATGCTGAAGCTTGAATTCAGCTGAATGAATTCTTTGCACATGACAAGTCCAATTATAATTTCATTTGACTTTAAGTGCTAAAATTCAATTTTCCTTCATCTTTATTTAAAATCATGGGGTCATTAATCTAATTTCATTGTTGTGTATGATTAAATATTATTTTACTGAATGCATAATGCATTCTTTTTAACTATTACTGATACAATAATGAAATTAATTATTGTTTTATTTGATTAATATCCACATGCTTCCAAACCTTGTTTTCTCAGAGTTTATGCTAATGTGTAGTAATCTTCTAATCCTAGAGAGAGCTACAAGTGTGAATTGGGAGGGTTGAAAACCTGCATGCTCAATATATGTTAATTCCAAAAGGATAGAGAGGGATCATAGTGTTCTAAATGCAAATGTATAGGGGCACACAGAAAACTCATGACAAAATCTACCTCAAATGAGAAGGATTTTCAATAATGATGAGAAAACATGGGTCATGGTCTCTGGAGACATTGGTAAAAATTTACAATGCTGTTCTCAAATAGCAAAGCCTATTGTGAAGCAAGAATCCTAGAAAGAAAACTGGAGTCACAAACTGAGGAGAAAAGAAGGTAAAGCATTCTCATGAAAAAAAAATTACATGGAAAATGTCCTCAGGAAAAAACAAACCATAGTAGACAGAGATACATAACTGGAAAGATTTAAAGAATATTTGCATCATAACAGAATTTAAAGGGAATAAAAGGAAAAGTTAAGACTAGAATATTTGAACTATTAATTGAATACAATTTCCAAAATACATTGGCCAGAAAATTATCAGTAGTTTTACAGATTGGCTATAATATGGGAATATGAAGATCATGACTTGTATAATGATTGAGTATTTTCAGTTAAGCAATTCCTCTAGCTAAAATTTAACCTAATCATGTACATTTTCTTCTACTTTTCCCTTATAATTTGTGAATATATAGTGAGCAATGACATCCAGATTTTTCAGATTTCTAATATTCAATCACAAATAAAATTATTTATTGAATTTGCTATTACATTCCCAAAATTAAAATTGCTTTAGAATTGATTTTTTTCAGTTTCAGAATACCCTGGCTATCTTAAATTTGTCAAATAGTGAAACTGAGATTCAATAAAGTAAAAATGGTTCTAAGTTCTACCTGCCCAGACACAAGCATCGTAGACACTTCAGAAAAATTCTTTCTGAAGTTCCTGCCATTCACATGTTTTAGCAGGATATTTTATGACAATATAGTAGAGAAATGTAAAGGAATCTTAATCCAATAACACGATTGACTTGGCAATGAATTATATCTAAAGTCCTGGGTCTACCTGATCTTGTTGAAATGCAGACATGCCAGGCACTTTTAATCCCTCTGCCTGAATACAGACATACCCTTAGTACACACCTTTAATTCCAAACAATGAAAAGGCAGCCATATTTCAAGGTGACATCTAATTGAGGGACAAACAAATTGAAAATTCAGAGAAATATTTGAGAGAATAGTCAGAGACAGGATATACCCAAGTCTCATGAGAACTAACAGGAAAGAAAGGCTATTTAAGAGTGGTGAAGAGTGAGAGCAAGTCAGTCTGTCAGTGGAGTTGAGTTTGGTTGAGTTTAGTTCAGAGGCAGCTTTTACCAGTATAGTTTAACAAAGATAAGTTGCAGAGAGAACAACCTAGTCACAGGTGAAGACAAAACAAAGCACAGAATCAGAAGAAACCAGAACATTAGAACGCACTGTCAGATATACTTTGAAGTCACACAGAGCAATCCAGTAAGAATCTAAGAGAAGCCAGATTGATTCAGTTAGCACTGAGAGGAATTTGAGCCTGAAGATCTGAATTGAACTAGCCATGCAGGATTCAGAAAGAGTTAAATAGGGTGTGATTATTCAGCAATAAGCCTCAGAAATGAGAATTACATCTGATAAATAAAATATACTCTAGCAGAATGTATATCTACAGAATATGATTGATGATGATTTTTGTGTCTTACCATTACACAAGAGATTCTTGCAGTACCTGTCCATAATCAGTAAATGGTCTCCTCTTTGTAAACACTTGCTGTAGTTAAGGCAAAAGATGTTGATAATAATAATTATTATTTTGTTATATCACCAAATCATTCTAGGAATCTATTACATTAAAAATTATTAATTTTTTAAAAGAAATTATTCCTACGTTAAAAGTGACTCTGTTTCATCCTCCTTTGTAAAACAGAGAACATCATGTGCCATCCTTGTTTGAAGCAAGTTGACTTATCACAGGGAGTATTTTCAAGTTTACACACATGCCATTTTTCTTTATGTTACTTGTTCAAATATTCCTAACCTTTACATTAATAAATTTTATCTACTTCTACTAGTGCTATTTGCTATGTTCTGTTGGTTCGAAAGCTGAAGTTACATAGTAGAACTCACTATAAAAGCTTGCTTTTTGGATACTTATAGTTTATTCATATTTTAAGAAAATCATAGAAATAAAGTTAGCCTAAAAGTGCAAAGATAGATATGGATAGGCACTCATAATTTAGGTATCTAAATCCATCTAATGAATTATATTCACACTTTTGTCACTAATATGAGGTAAATTTTTAGACTTCTTTCTGATCTGATAATTTAATGAGAGGTAGTCTCAATTAATATACTTTCAAGTATTGTCCATTGGCTGTTCTTTTATGTCCATCCTAGACACTATTTGTTTTACTTTCTTGGTATGCAGATCTTTAAGTGACTTGTATGAAGAAATAATGTGCTACAATCATCCTAAGAAAACATGTACTTTTGCTTGATAAATCATCTTTCTTAATTTTAATAACACATTTTAAAGCTTGTATTTGAGCATTTATTTTATTCAAACATCATTAAGTACATAAAATCATCACATTTAAGATGAGTCATGAATCCCTCTTTAAAGAAAGGGATGGAGAAAATCAGATTAAGAAAAAATAGGCAAAGAGTATGAATGTCATCTCATATCTGATAGTGTGAGTATCATAAGACAAAAACCCAATAAATAAAGTGGCAGAAAGAAAAAGAAATACTTGCATGTTGTTTTTTTTTTTCAGTTAGTATTAAAATGTTTATGCACCAATTTAGTGATATGTCCATAGAGCTATTATCAACATATTTAACTTTTATTTGACAGATATCAAGAAGAATAAGAAGTTGCTGAAGAACTATCTTTTCTTCCATATTCTTTTGTTAGCATTATTTAATGTAGTTCATATATTAAACAAACGTAACTGTTTGTTACACACAGAATCCTGTCTTCTATTAAAACAAAACAAAACAAAGCAAGACAAAGCAACAACAAAACACCCAATTCCAAATAAATATCGTATATATCATGCAATATCTTTTAGACATAAAAAGAAAATCTAGTTCTACCCTAGATGAACTAGAGAGGCCATTATGCTGTTTGAATTAAGATATAGAAAGAAAATATGCACGATTTCAACTACACATGGATTTAAAAAAGTATATGTTCTTGAAAAATATACAATTGATGTGTTCAAATTCCCAGGACATAAAGAAAGAAGAACATGGAAAAATTTTGTTAAGGAACCACAATGTCTCATTTGTGAAAGATGAGTTTGAGTGATATGGCAAATAGCAGTATGACTGTTAGTGAAAACATCATATTTGTTTGTTTGAATTGATAAGAGACTGAACTTCATTTGCTAGGAGAAGAACTTCAGAGCCCTCAAGGCATATATAACATTAATAATATGTGACATGATAGATATGAATGATATCAATTTCAGTCAATACTTGAAAAGTATATATATATATCTAAGTATGGATTGAATACATTGGATATTTATATGTGTAATTTTTATTGTTAAATGTATCCCAAAATTTTTATGGGAATAAACATGCCTTTGTGGATTTTTAACGAACTCTTTGATATACAATATTTAATTCCATTACTCTTTGTATATTTTTTTATTGTTCAGAATTTTGTTATAACTGGTTTTGAAAACAGAAAAATCTTATTTCAGATAACCTTCCTATATATATACACATGGAATGTTTGTGCTGAAATTGTTGAGAATCCAGAATTATATACCAACTTCCAGTAGATGAAGTTCTTTTAAGTACAAAGTTTTGAACCATTATAGTGGTGTTGACTTAAGTCAATGAAATGCATTTTTAATTGTAAAAATGTATGTTGTGTGATTAGTTTTAATTGTCAGCTTGACACAGACAAGATTCCCTTAGGAAAAGAACCTCAATTCAGCAATGTTCAAAATCAGTTCATCCTACAATCATGTCACTTGATTACCTTTGCCCTTGGCTTCTTCACAAACTTGAAGACAAGGTCATATTGCTGAAGACAGTGCGCACTTGAAAACAAAGCCATCAAGTTGAAACTGACCTTGGAGTCTCTTCTTTTGGGACTAGCTCTTAAAATTTTCAGAAGGTCATAGACAAAGTGCTGAGAGACAGGTGCAATGCATAGTCTTACCAAGCAGAACATCCTATGAATCACATGACTAGACTATCAAGGTAACCACAGTGGTACAATAGTGGAACTTTTATTTGAGGGGTATCCAATGGCTCTATAACTGAAGAGGAACAAATCTATACCTAGTATTGCAAACCTAGCCTACTACCTAAGACTATGAAGTCATAGACATGGGAGGAAAACCTACAACAACCAATATTTTAAACCAATATAATTTCTAAACATATTCTAAATGCTTCTCTTTACATCCATAGATAATTGTGGTTCGCACCCCTTATTAAACAAGCTTCTTTTTGGAACAGATAGAGACAATAGGACAACCTGTAGAGAAAAAGAGGTTGTGGGATGACCAGCTCTAACTGGTATATCTGCAATGCTACCCTTCACTTAGCTTAGGGAAAATGAAAGATTGTTATAGCCTGAGACTCAAGTTGCCTCTTGCTAGTGACCCATAGTGATACAGGGAATACTCATATGAAATATCAGCAATGTGCTTACAGGGACAATATCAGTATAATGGCTATACCAGGCTTAACACCAACATAGAAAGTGGAAACTCCATACAGTCCTACAGGTAGATGAAGAACTATAGGCCGTAAATGGTTACTAAAAGAGGAAAAATCAATTTCTTTTATAGATAGACAAGCTCATTCAAGGGATTTTGAATCCTAATGACCAGCCCTGAACACATATTAGTAAGGTTAATGCTAAATGAAATATGTATATTGCATATACACGGATTAATTCACTTTCTATGTCTGTGATTAAACATCATGTTTAAAAGCAACTTAGGGAAGAAATAATTTATTTGTCTTACAGGTTTCAGTTTGTCATTTTTTAAGCTAAGGCAAGAATCAGCACGCATAAACTGAAGCACAGTCTACAGATGGCTGCTTACTGGCTTTCCGTAAAGGGCAGCCTGCTTTCTTATACAAACTCAGACAACCTGTTAGGAGCAACTCCATACACAGTGGACTGGGCCCTCTCATATCAAATATTAGAAATCCCCACAGGCTTGCTAACAGGCCATTGTAACTTTGGGCATTTTCTCAATTGAAGTAATCTGTTAGGATGCTAAGACACAAACAACAAAACATATCATTATACATATTTGCATATGTGTATACACAAATAACAATTATTAAAGCAGAAACCATGAGTACTGAAGAGGATGGAAAAAAGGTGTTTAAGAGAGGTGTTGTGCATATAGAGATTCAGTTATTTAAAAAATTACATTTAAAAATAGTAAATTTCCTTTTCTTGGGCTATTTTCCTTCTCTTCGTTTGACTTATCCAACACTGATGTGATAAGTTTTGTTTTACCTTATTACATTTTATTTTGTTAAATCCTTAAAAATGAATGAATAAATCAAATCTAGGCACAAAGGTAAATGATAACATCTGAACTGTCATTTATACCTGATGAAAGAGTTAAAATCAACTTTCTCCAATGTAATACCATTTAATATATCAATGACCAAAACATGCCCCATGTTCAGGAGAAGCTGTAGAACATATAGTGAACTCCACAGGTTTTTTGTTTGTTTTTTGCTGAGTGAGTGTGTGTGTGTGTGTGTGTGTGTGTGTGTGTGTGTGTATTTGTGTATGCTTTTATTTGGTGTTTTGATATGTTTCATCTCTTTCTGTTTGGTTGTTCCATTATTTTGATTTTTTTTTATTCTATTGGGGTTTTGTTCTGTTTTTGTTTTTGTTAGACAAACTTTTGTTTTTTGTTAGACAAATGTTTTATCTACATTTGTTCAGCTTGTTCTTTTAATCTATATTTATCCTCTTACTCCATATTCAGAATTTTGCCTTTAAAAATATCTTTTCAAAAAATTTTAACATATGTAAATAGGACAATGAATATATATTTAAAAGAGTGATACATGATTTGTAGATTCTGAAAAGACACATGATTAGAGAATTTTACATAGACCTGTAAGATTTGTATGGTAGCATCAAGATTAAAGTATTGAGGTGTTTTGGGAGAGCAAATTTGCACACTGTGACTCATGCTAAAGGTCAGGAGAACAGGTTAGCATCTAAAATCAGTGCTGAGTTAAGGGGTCATGAGTAGGTGGAACTATTTTTTAGTATGAGAGTGCTCCCCTACCCACCCACACTTTCTGGTCCTACTATTCCAGGATCCCCATACTCTGGGGTATCAAACTTCCCCGGGACCAATGGCCTCCCCTCTCGTTGCTATCAGACATGGCCATATTCTGCTACATAAGTATATGGATCCAAAGATCCCTTTAGGTACACTCCTTGGTTGGTGGTCTAGTCTCTGGAAGAAAGGGGTGGTCAGGCCAGCCTATGCTGTTCTCCAATGTAATACCATTTAATATATCAATCAGCAAAACATGCCCCATGTTCAGGAGTAGCTGTAGAACATATAGTGAACTTTACAGGTTTTTTGTTTGTTTTTTGGTGTGTGTGTGTGTGTGTGTGTGTGTGTGTATTTGTGTATGCTTTTATTTGGTGTTTTGATCTGTTTTGTCTCTTTCAATTTCGTTGTTCCACTATTTTGATTTTTTTTACTCTATTGGGGTTTTGTTCTGTTTTTGTTTTTTGTTAGACAAACTTTAAGCTGAGTGGCTAGGGAAGAGAACAGATCTAAAGGGATATGAAGGAGGGAAAGAATATGATCAAAATACATATAAATTTAAAGATTGTTTTAAATAAATAAAAGAATAATTTTTAAAAATCAATTGATTTATATTTAGTCTATTTTTACCTCTTGAAATGATACCAATATTGTAGACAATCAATGTTTTTTAAAGGTTAGCAAAAGCCCTAGTATGATGTATATATTTCTTCTAAAAAGGCTTCTATTTTTCAATAATAATTAGAATAGCAAGTTCATAATAAATATGGTTCCAAAATTGTTACCAAGCAAAAAATACAAGTGGTTTGGTCAGTAGTATGTTTATATTTTCAAGGATGACTTTTTGTATTACGTGATCAACTAATAGGTCTATCCTGGGGGAGACAATCTCTATGTCTTAGCTTTCTGTATGTGCCTGTAGTCCTTTGTCTAGGCTTGGGGCCTCATGAGTTTTGCTTAACCATGTTAGCATGTCTGTGGATATTATATGTGTTCAGCTCATGTTTATGTCATTATGTTGCTGAGATTTCACATATGTAGCTTCTGAAATTTCTAGGAAACAAGTGCTAGTTACTATCTTCCTAAACATTCTATTTATAGAGCATCAATATTTCAAGAATTACAGAAAGTCACCTTCTTAGTAAGTACTATCACATCTATTCCTTAAACATGTTACATAAATTATACATTCCTAGACCTTTCACTACACTGAAGATTAAAGTTTAACCACCTGCAGAGCTATTCAAATGTATGATTACTCTTCTGCTACCTGCCTTTGAGCTGCTCTTCAGTGTCCATTCAAACCCATCCTCTTTAATTGTCTATGATTCTCTGCTCAAAGTATCATACATAAGAGAAACTCAGGAAAGTTCAAAGGAAAACAAAACTTACTTTGAAGAAACATATATTTCTCCAAAGGTTACTTATTATAAGGATTGAGGAAGTTTTACTGAGCTTGTAAGAGTAATTTTTAATCAGTAATATAAACTTTCTTCTGGAACCTGTATCTTAGAAATTAAAAAATGCTACTGGATGTTCATGGCATTGGTTACACAATACTAATTGAACATTGTTCAGTGCTTGTTCTCAATGAGGATCACATTTGAGTTGCTGATTATCAAGAATATGACAAACATTTAAGCTTCATGAGCATGATTTATAACTGTTCTTGTAAAAATACATATTTAATTATCATCTTGACTTGATTAGACATGAGCAATATTTTCATGCACACACAAACCACAGAACCTGGATAAGGGTATTTGGATATACTCATGCAGGTATCAAGAGTTGGGGATAAAGAGGGAGGTCTGGAAGCAGTTTAGATACTAGTAGAGGTAAATAGGATCAAAATAAATGTCCCTCATGGGCATATTTCTCAAAGAATCAGTAAAACATGCCATATTTAAAAAGAGAAAAATTGTAATGCCAAAACTACTGAGCAAGAACTTTAACCATCCATTTCACACTTTGCATATTAAATATGCTAAGTATGTCTACAGAGTGGGAATTACAAGTTGAATTTCCATTAGTACACATCATTTCTTTAAAATATAATTAAAAATTATTTTAGTCTTTTCTAGGTTTGATTTCAGACCATGAATTAAAACATAAATTTACTTCTCTCTTTTTTTTTTATTGATTTCTGAGAAGATGACTTGATAACCGGTTAAAAATAAGCATTTATTGTGAAACATATAATACTCAGAGACTCAGAAAGTACATTATCATGCGTTTTAAGTGCTCAAAAGGTAATTAAATACAGTAACATGGTAATTATCAGCTCTAATTATGATACATAATTACTATAAGTGCATATATTGGCTAGCTACATGAAAATTCCATGTGATAATATAAGTGTTGCATTACTACTACAGATGAAAGTGGAGAATTCAATAGTAATGTGAGTTAAATTCAGCAGATTCATTGCATTCTTTTTTTTTCATCCAGTATGTCTTCATGCTAGATAGTTATTCTTTTATGTTTTCTTTATTTACATGTCATACAATATATCCTTTCCCAGGTTCCCCTTCAACAAAAAAGGAAAATAAAATAAAATAAAATAAAATAAAAAACAAACCACTGTCCCAATTCCCCTGCTTACCACTCCTGCTTATTGGACCTGATATTCCCCTACATTGGGGCAAACAACTTTCACAGGGCCCAGGGCCTCTCCTCTCATTGATGACCAACATGGCCATCCTCTGCTATACATATGCTGCTGGAGCCGTTAGTCCTACCATGTGTACTCTTTGGTTGGTGGTTTAGTCCCTGGGAGCTCTGAGTGTACTAGGTAGTTCATATTGTTGTTCATTCTAAAGGGCTGCAAACCCTTCAGCTCCTTGGGTCCTTTCTCTAGGTCTTTCATTGGGGACACTGTGCTCAGTCCAATTGATGGCTGTGAGCCTCTACTTCTGTATTAGTCAGGTACTGTCAGAGCCTCT
>NW_022196894.1:69002021-69022010 GCF_008632895.1 Mastomys coucha | reverse complement strand
ACTGTCAGAGCCTCTTAGGAGACAGCTATATCAGGCTCCTGTCAGCCAGCACTTGCTGGTATCCACAAGAGTATCTAGATTTGATGACTGAATATGGGAAAGATTCTCAGGTGGAACAGTCTCTGAATTGTTCTTCCTTTATTCTCTGCTCCATAGTTATACGTTATACTCCACAACTCCTTCCATGGGTATTTTGTTCCCCCTTTTAAGAAGGAATGAAGTATTCACACTTTGGTCACCCTTCTTCTTGAGTTTCTTATGGTTTGTGGTTTGTACTTTGTGTATTCGGCTCTTCTGAGCTAATATCCACTTATCAAAGAATGCATACCATGTGTGTTCTTTTGTGATTGGGTTACCTCACTCAGGATGATATTCTCCAGGTTCATACATTTCCCGGAGAGTTTCATAAGTTCATTGTTTTTAATAGCTGAATAGTACTCCATTGTGTAGATGCACCACATTTTCTGTTTCCATTCCTCTGTTGCGGGACATCTGGGTTGTTTCCAGTTTCTGGCTATTATCAATAAGGCTGCTATGAACACAGTGGAGCATGTATCCTTATTACATGTTGGAGCATCTTCTGAGTATATGCCCAGGAGTGGTATAGCTGTACTATGTCCAGTTTCCGGAGGAACCACCAAACTGATTTCCAGAGTGGTTGTATCAGCTTGCAGTCCCACCAGCAATAAAGGAGTGTTACTCTTTCTCCTCAACCTCGCCAGCATCTGCTGTTACCTGAGTTTTTTATCTTAACCATACTGACTGGTGTGAGGTGGAATCTCACAGTCGTTTTGATTTGCATTTCTCTGATGACTAAGGATGTTGAACATTTCTCTATGTGCTTCTCAGTCATTCAGTATTCCTCAGTTGAGAATTCTTTGTTTACCTCTGTACACCATTCTTTTAATAGGGTTGTTTATTACTCTGGAGTCTAACATCTTGAGTTCTTTGTATATATTGGATATTAGCTCTCTATCAGGTATAGGATTGGTAAAGATCTTTTCTCAATTTGGTGGTTGCTGTTTTGTCCTATTGACAGTGTCTTATGCCTTACAGAAGCTTTGCAATTTTATGAGGTTCCCTCTTAGAACATAAACTATTGGTGTTCTGTTTAGGAAAATTTCCCCTGTGTCTATGTGCTCAAGGCTATTCCCCACTTTCTTTTCTATTAATTTCACTGTATCTGGTTTTATGTGAAGGTCCTTGATCCACTTGGACTTGAGCTTTGTACAAGGAGATAGGAATGCATTTATTTGCATCCTTCTACATGCTAACCACCAGTTGAGCCAGCACCATTTTTTGATAATGCTGTCTTTTTTCCACAGGATGGTTTTACTTCCTTTGTCAAAGTTCAAGTGGCCATAGGTTTATCGGTTCATTTCTGGGTCTTCAATTCTATTCCATTGGTCTACCTGCCTGTCATTGTACCAATACCATTCAGTTTTTATCACAATTGCTCTGTAGTACAGCTTAAAATCCAGATTGGTGATTCCACCAGAGGTTCCTTTTTTGTTGAGAATAGTTTTCGCTATCCTGGATTTTTTGTTATTCCAGATGAATTTTCGAATTGCTCTTTCTAAGTCTGTGAAGAATTCAGTTGGAATTTTGATGGGGATTGTGTTGAATCTGTAGATTGCTTTCAGCAAGATTGCCATTTTTATTACCTTAATTCGGACAATCCATGAACATGCGACATCTTTCCATCTTCTGAGATCTTCTTCAATTTTCTTCTTAAGAGACTTGAAGTTTTGTCAAACAGATCTTTAACTTGCTTAGTGAGAGTCACACCAAAGTATTTTATATTATTTTTGACTATTGTGAATGGTGTTGTTTCCCTAATTTCTTTCTCAGCCTGTTTATCCTTTGCAAAGAGGAAGGCCATTTATTTGCTTGAGTTAGTTTTATATCCAGCTACTTTGCTGAAGTTGTTTATCAGGTTTAGGAGCTCTCTGGTGGAATTTTTGGGGTCACTTAAGTATACTATCATATCATCAGCAAATAGTGATAATTTGACTTTTTACTTTCCAATTTGTCTCCCTTTGATCTCCTTTTGTTGTCTAGTTGCTCTGGCTAGGACTTCAAGGAAAATATTGAATAAGTAGGGAGAGAGCGGGCAGTCTTGTCTAGTTCCTGATTTTAGTGGGATTGCTTCAAGTTTTTCTATTTAGTTTGCTGTTGGCTTCTGGCTTGCTGTATATTGCTTTTACTATGTTTAAGTTTGGGCCTTGAATTCCTGATCTTTCCAAGACTTTTACTATGAAGGTATGTTGGATTTTGTCAAATGCTTTCTCAGCATCTAATGAAATGATCTTACTTTTTTTTTTTTTTTTTTAGCTTCTTTATATAGTGAATTACGTTGATGGATTTTTGTATATTGAACCATCCCTGCATCCCTGGGATGAAGCCTACTTGATCATGATGGATGATCATTTTGATATGTTCTTGGATTAGGATTGCAAGAATTTTATTGGGTATTTTTTGCATCGATATTCATAAGGGAAGTTGGTCTGAAGTTTCTTTATTTGTTAGGTCTTTGGTTTAGGTAAGAGTCATGTGGCTTCATAGAATGAATTGAGTAGAGTATCTTCTGTTTCTACTTTATGGAATAGTTTCAGGAATATTGGTATTAGGTCTTCTTTGAAGGTCTGATAAAACTCTGTACTAAACCTGCATGGTTCTTGGTCTTTTTTTAGTTGGGAGACTATTAATGACTATTTCTATTTCATTAGCAGATATGGGACTGTTGAGATCATTTATCTGATGTTGATTTAATTTTGGTACCTAGTATCTGTCTAGAAAATTGTCCATTTCATCCAGGTTTTCCAGTTTTGTTGAGTATAGGCTTTTGTAGATCCTGATCTCATGAGTTTTTGGATTTCCTCAATGTTTGTTATGTCTCCCTTTTCATTTCTGATCTTGTTAATTAGGATACTGTCTCTGTGCTCTCTAGTTAGTCTGGCTAAGGGTTTATCTATTTTGTTGATTTTCTCAAAGAACCAGCTCCTGGTTTGATTGATTCTTTTTATAGTTCTTTCTGTTTCTATTTGGTTGATTTTATCTGTTTGATTATTTCCTGCCTTCAACTCCTCTTGGGTGAATTTGCTTCTTTTTGTTCTAAAGCTTTCAGATGTGCTTTGAAATTACTGGTGCATGCTCTCTCAAGTTTGTTTTTGGATGCACTTAAAGTTATTAGTTTTCTTCTTAGGACTGCTTTCATTGTCTCCCATAAGTTGTGGCTTCATTTTCATTAAACTGTAGAAAGTCTTTAATTTCTTTCTTTATTTCTTCCTTGACCAAGTTATCATTAAGTGTTATTAAGCTTGCACATGTATGGGGTCATTCTATTGTTTACATTGTTATTGAGGAGCAACCTTAGTCCATGGTGATCTGATAGGATGGAAGAAATTATTTCAATCTTCTTGTATATGTTGAAACAGATACAATCTTCTTGTATTTGTTTCCATCCTTTTATTCTGAGGTAGTGTCTGTTGAGGCCTGATTTGTGACCAATTATATGGTCAGTTTTAGAGAAGGTACCATGAGGTCCTGGATAAAATGTTCTGTAGATATCTGTTAAATTCATTTGTTTCATAACTTCTGTTAGTCTTCCTGTGTCTTTATTTAGTTTCTGCTTCCATGATCAGTTCATTGCAGAGAGTGGGGTGTTGAAATATCCCACTGTTATTGTGTGCAGTGCAATGTGTGCTTTGAGCTTTAGTAAAGTTTCTTTTATGAATGTAGATGCCCTTGCATTTGGAGCATAGAGGTTCCGAATTAAGAGTTTATCTTGGTAGATCATACCTTTGATGAATATGAACTGCTCTTTCTTATCTTTTTTGATCACTTTAGGGTGAAAGTAGATTTTGTTCGATATTAGAATGGCTGCTCTAGCTATTTTCTTGGGACCATTGGCTTGAAAAATAGTTTTCTATCCTTTTATTCTGAGGTAGTGGCTGTCTTTGTCACTGAGGTGGGTTTCCTGTATGCAACAAAATCTTGGGTCCTGTTTACATTCCCAGGCTGATAGCCTATGTCTTTTTATTGGGGAATTCAGTCCACTGATATTAATAGATATTAAGGAAAGGTAATTATTGTTTCCTGTTATTTTTGTTGTTAGAGTTGGAATTCTGTTCATATAGCTATCTTTTTTTAGTTTGGTTGGAAGATTACTTTTTTGCTTTTTCTAGGATGTAGTTTACCTCCTTGTGTTGAAGTTTTCCATTGGAATAGTTTGGTTTTTCCATCTATGGTGATTGAGAGTTTTGTGGGGTATAGTAGCCTGGCCTGGTGTTCTCTTAGGGTCTGTATGACATCAACCCAGGATCTTCTGGCTTTCATAGTCGCTGGCGAGAAGTCTGGTGTAATTCTTACAGGTCTGTCTTTATATGTTACTTGACCTATTTCCCTCACTACTTTTAATATTCTTTCTTTGTTTTATGCATTTGGTGTTTTGACTATTATATGGCGGGAGGAATTTCTTTTCTGGTCCAGTCTATTTAGAGTTCAATAGGCTTCTTGTATGTTCATGGGCAATTCTTTCTGTAGGTTAGGGAAGTTTTCTCCTATAATTTTGTTGAAGATATTTACTGGCCCTTTAAGTTGTAGGTCTTCACTCTCTCCTATACCTATTGTCTTTAGGTTTGGTCTTCTCATTGTGTCCTGGATTTCCTGGATGTTTTGGGTTAGGAACTTTTTATATTTTGTGTTTTCTTTGACTGTTGTGTCAATGTTTTCTATGGTATCTTCTGCACCTGTGATTCTCTTGTCTATCTCTTGTATTCTGTTGGTGATGTTTGCATCTATGCTTCCTAACTGCTTTCCTAGGTTTTCTATCTCCAGAGTTGTCTCTGTTTGTGATTTCTTAACTGTTTCTACTTCTCCTTTTAGGTCCTGCATGGTTTGTTCAATTCCTTCATCTGTTTTGTTGTGCTTTCCTCTAATTCTTTAAGAGATTTTTGTGTTTCCTCTTTAAGGGCTTGAACCTGTTTACCTGTGTTCTCCTGTATTTCTTTAATTTAGTTATTCATGCCCTCCTTAAATTCTTCTATCACCATTGTGAGATATGATTTTAATCCAAATCATGCTTTTCTGGTGATTTGGGATATCCAGGACATGCTGTAATGGGAGTACGAGGTTCTGATGAAGCCAAGTAGTCTTGATTTCTGTTGGTAAGATTCTTGCATTTGCCTTTTTCCATCTGTAGATGTTCTTGCTATTTCTAGCTCAAGCTTGCTCCTCCTGTGGGTCTGTAAGTCTGTGTTAGCACTTCTGGGAGATCAGCTCTCTTCTTGTAAGACCCTGTGCAGAAGGCTGTGGATTAGTAATCTCTCCTGAGTCCTGTGGTCAGAACAAACCCTGGAGACAGGCTGTCCAATTGCAGAAAAGGTGCAGAGAGGGCTTTGGATCTGCTGTCCCTCCTAGGTGTAGAAGGAGGTAGAAAGGATCTTGTGCAGGCTGCCTTTCCACTCTGAGGCCTGTGCCTCCTGGCTGGACCTGCCTTAGGAAGTCACCCGAGAGAAAATGGTGATCTCACCTGAGTCTCTGGGTTGGAGCACTCCCTGGAGTCAGGCTCTCTGCTTGTGGCAAGGGGGCAGACAGGGCTGTGGATCTGCAGTCCCTCCTGAGTCCCTTATTGGAGCACTCCTGATTCATTGTATTCTTAAAATACTTACAAAATCTCTTCTCTCTGTATTTAGATTTAAGTGAGTTATGAGTTTAGACGTGAATTTGGGGTTCTAAATAAGAAAAGTGATTCTTCCTTTTTCACATTGAAGAATTATAAATGAAAGGAAAGGAAAAAAAGGAGAAAATCGGCATTTTAGACCAAATAATTTCGAACTCAGGTGACTATCTGATTCACTTGGCATGATTTTCTCTTTTGCAGAAATTAAATTTCATAATTTCAGTACTAACATGTGGGATATATTAAGAAACTGATTTTAGAATAGTTTGCATATGTGAACAATTCACACATTTCAGTGAAAATTATATTTAATGTATGTTTATAGTTATACAATTAATTTTTTATTGTTAAAATATTATTATTAGATATTTTCTTTATTTATATGTCATATGAATTCTCCTTTCCCACTTTCCCCTCAAAAAAACAAACAAACACAAACAACAAGAACAAACCCCTGTTGCCTCCTGCTTCCCCATGCTTGCCACCCCAACCTCTCCCAGTTATTGGCCCTGGCATTCCCCTACACTGGTGCACAGATTCTTCACAGGGCCAAGGGCCTCTCCTCTTATTAATGATCAAATTTGCAATCTTCTACTATACACATGCTACTAGAACTATCAGTCCCACCATGCATAGTCCTTGGTTGGTGGTTGAGTCCCTGGGAGCTCTGAGGGTACTAGTTAGTTCATATTGTTGATCGTCCTAAGGGGCTGCAAACCCCTCAGCTCCATTGGTCCTTTCTCTAACTCCTTCACTGGGGACCCTGTACTCAGTTCAATGGATGATTGTGAGCCTCTACATCTGTATTATTCAGGTATTTCCAGAGCCTCTCAGGAGATATCTATATTAGGCTGGCCTGTCCTTCCTTCAGTCTCTGATTCATAGTTAGTCTCTGCAAATCCTTCTGTGGGTATTTTGTTCCCCCTTTTAAGAAAGAGTTAAATGTCTACATTTTGGTCTTCCTTTTTCTTGAGTTTCTTGTAGTTAGTAGGTTGTTCTTCCTGTATTCCGAACTTCTGGGCTAATAGCCATTTATCAGAGAGTGCATACCATGTGTGTTTTTTGTGATTGGGTTACCTCGTTCAGGATGATATTATCCAGATCCATCCATTTTCCTAAGAATTTCATAAATTCATTGTTTTTAATAGCTGAGTAGTACTCCATTGTATAGATGCACCACAATTTCTGTATTCATTCCTCTGTTGAGGGACATCTGGGTTGCTTCCAGTTTCTGGCTATTATAAATAAGGCTGCTATGAACATGGTGGAGCATGTGTCCTTATTACATGTTGGAGCATCTTCTCGGTATATGTTCAAGAGTGGTATAGCTCCAGTAGAACTATGTCCAATTTCCGGAGGAACCACCAAACTGATTTCCAGAGTAGTTGTACCAGCTTGCAATCCCACCAGCATTGAAGGAGTGTTCCTCTTTCTCCACAACCTCTCTAGCATCTGCCGTCACCTGAGTTTTTTATCCTAGCTAATCTGACTGGTGTGAAGTAGAATCTCAGAGTTGTTTTGATTTGCATTTCCCTGATGACTAAGGATGTTAAAATTTTCTTTAGGTGCTTCACATCCATTGGTATTCATCAGTTGAGAATTCTTTGTTTAGCTCTGTACCCCATTTTTAATAGGGTTATTTGGTTCTCTGGAGTCTACCTTTTTGTGTTCTTTGTATACATTGGCTATTAGCCCTCTATCAGATATAGGATTGGTAAAGGTCTTTTCCCAATTTGGTGGTTGTCGTTTTGTCCTATTGACAGTGTCTTTTTCCTTACAGAAGCTTTGCAACTTTATGAGGTCCCATTTGTCAATTCTTGATCTTAGAGCATAAGCTATTGGTGTCCTCTTCAGGGAATTTTCCGCTGTGCCTATTTACTCGAGGTTCTTCCCCACTTTCTTTTCTATTAGTTTCAATATATCTGGGTTGATGTGGAGGTCCTTGATCCACTTGGACTTGAACTTTGTACAAGGAGATAGGAATAGATCGATTTGCATTTTTCTATATGCTAACCTCCAATTGAGCCAGCACCATCTGTTGAAAATGCTGTCCTTTTTTCTTCTGTATGGTTTTAGCTCCTTTGTCAAAGATCAAGTGACCATAGGTGTGTGGGTTCATTTCTGGGTCTTCAATTCTGTTCCGTTGATCTACCTTTCTGTCACTGTACCAAACAACACCCTTCACAATTGTCACAAAGAATATAAAACACCTTGGTGTAACTCTAACTAAGCAAGTAAAAGATCTGTTTGATAAGAACTTCAAGTCTCTAAAGGAGGAAATTGAAGAAGATCTCAGAAGATGGAAAGATCTCCCGTGCTCATGGATTGGCAGGATTAACATAGTAAAAATGGCTATCTTTACTATGGCTACTGAAGGCAATCTACAGATTCAATGCAATCCCCATCAAAATTCCAACTCAATTCTTCACAGATTTAGAAAGAGCAATTTGCAAATTCATCTGGAACAACAAAAAATCCAGGATGGCCAAAACTATTCTCTACAATAAAGGAACCTCTGGTGGAATCACAATCCCAGATCTTAAGCTGTACTACAGAGCAATTGTGATAAAAACTGCATGGTATTGGTACACTTATTTTTAAGTATAAGTTTATATAAAAGGTTTTGACTAGAATAATCTCCAGTTCTGTTATATCTTTTATATGTCATAGGACTGAAATTCACACATAATAAAATATGACAAAAAGCTGTCTCAACTATTTTTTGTGGGGAATTTATAAAGACTGTTATACATAATGTCAAAAAACAGAAGCAAAGTAAAGCAAACAAAGAAACAAACAAACAAAACCCCCATTATTCCTGAGGTCAAGAGAACAGGGGAGGATTTGTTGTCTGTCCATAGTTGCAGCCCTCTGAATAGCATCCCTGAGCCTCACATGGACAGTGCTATAGTCCAGTGGGCACTGGAGAGATGAGCTCCCACCACCACCTTCAAGCAGGCTGGCGAGCTGGACCCAAGGTCTTGAGACAAGAGGAGCTAACATAACTCTTCATTAGCTGCAGCACTCAGGAAAGTTTATCTCCGCTGGGCAGCAGAGTAGAGAGAGCTGGCCTTGGTTGTAAAGGCACTGTGAGTTGTCCTGAGGACATGAGAATAGGAAAGCTGATCATCCCCTTGATGGCTGCTGCATTGGGTAAGTTAGCCAGAACAGTGCTGGAGTATTCTCCCAGGTGTTCTGTCACAGGAGTGCCAGCAGGCAGACCAATATAGATATCTCACAGGCCCAGATACTCCATCTATGATCTGCTGGAGCAAATGAAAGGGACGGTCCTGCAGAATCAAAGATGCAAGATTTCCATGACTTAGGGCAAGAAATGATAGAGGAGTCTCTGTGAGAAGCCCATATAGATAGGATACTTAAAAAAATCTCTTCTCTTCCTATTTAGATTGAAATGAGTTATGAGGTTATATGTAAATTCATTGTTCAGAATAAGTAAAGTAGTAAAAGCCAGAGGCTTCTAAACAGACCAATGACTCATTGCAATGATGATTTGCAAGTAAAGATGTGTAGACAAAAGCGTATACTGTGAATCTTTGTGACATAGCACAACTTCCACACCAAGATTTTTTTCTATCATATTTTATTTTATTTTGGAGGCAGGTTCCAGGGGCAGAGGGTGGGTATGAAAGGACATAGAGATGAGGAAATGGAAGTGCATGATGATAAATTCACAAAGAATCAGTGAACAATTTAAAGATGTTATTCAATGCATATATGTCTATGTACATGTTCATAAAAGTAGATGTAACATAAGTAAGTATTCATCATTTCAGAATGAACACAAAGATATCAAACTCACTTCTGAATCATGTTCATACTCTAGCTTTCCTGTAAATGCTAATGCATAGATTGTTTTATAAGAAATCAATATTGTCTAATATAACATGTGCTTATATTAAGTTCTCCTGAATGGCTAATGCTTTCATTGCAGTTCCTGAAAGCTATATAACTCTGCCACTAATGTCTTAATGTTCATGGACAAACCTATGTCAAAAAAAGTAGCTATTTGATTTGGTGTATACATACTTAAATAATATGAATACTAAAAATTATCACAAAGAAGACATAGGTAGTATTGTTCTCTATCATACCTATGTCTAATTACCTCAATTGAAAATTATATATTTACAAGTTATCCAGTTTGCTTGGCACATATTTTCTTTATTAGGTCATTCCTTCTTTTAAGGGTGCAATAATTATCCTTTCTTTGAGGTTACAAAGAACCAATATAACAATGCAACTGATAAATACATTGAGAAAATTGTCTATGTCAGCATGCAGAAAGTACACTTGCACAAAGAGTAGGATGGTGCTGGGTTCTGAGTTCTGAAGAACATAGATGGAGTGATTTGCTCATGTTATGAATTTTTTAACAGAAAATATTCTTAACTTTGGAGAAGAAATCTGAATAAAATCCAAAAGTCCTAAGGCAATGAAATACTTTATTATTATAACTAATAAGTTAGACAATATAATTTAGTCCATGCACACACACACACACACACACACACACACACACACACACACAGCAATCCATATTTTTCAACAGAACTGCAAAGATTCCTCATTGTTTTGAAACTATGTTTCATTTTTAAATTACTTTGAAAGGTTATTTTCTTTTTAATTTTAATTGTAATAAAACTCTGGATTACTTCTTCTTTCCTTGGTTCATATTATGTTGGTGAACTTCTGATTATTTGTAAATGATCCACAGAAGGCTTGTAGTATCATGAATGTATTACTAAAAACTTAGCATCTAACACACAAAGGAATGCTAATAATTGCAAAAATTTGAGTGTGCTCTGAAATTTGAACCTATAGTACTGTAAGCTTAAATTTTTGTCTTCAGAATTTCAAAATGTATATTACTATCAAATTACTGTTTGGCCAAATAACATCTAATGAATAAGTTGCATCCACAGTAATACTCACAAAATTCTTCATTAGCACAAAGGCTAAAATATTTTGTAGTCGTTCAGACTTCTGCCTTAATTTGTTGGGCCTGGAACTAGTAACAATAGAATGCAACCTCTAACAACTTAGGAGCTTAGAAAGTCTTATATAAAGATACTTCTGTCTGGGCAAGAGCTACATACACACTCCTCCATGAAGGGTAGACTGTTGTCAAGACCTCACATTCAGAAAACAGAAAAGAGTATAAATACTTTTGTGGTGTGATGATAACATATAACAATTGTTATGAGGGTGAAATGTATGAAGGTTGACCTTATAAGGTTATAACCTTATAACCTTATTACCACCTAAAAGTTCCATCTCTTGGAACCATTTCAGTGGAAGTTATGCTCAGAAAATAAGCAGTATTCTGTAGGTGTGAAGTTAATGTTATCACTATTCTAGTGCACTGACAAGTCCAAACAAGTTTTCAAAATTAATTTCTAAAGTTTATGTAGTGAAAATAATAATAATCATAATAGAAGGTAGAAGCACAAAGATTTCTATAGCTAATATTGGAATTATCTATTAAGTGCAGGGGGGAGAATATATTTCATATCCCTCATGAGTCATTTCATCACTTACTTCATCTTCAAATAGGATGCAGTGAAATAAATTGGACATACAATCAAAAATGCAAGATATGAATTTGCTCTTCCTTATTTTAATACCTTTTTATCTTATACAAAAAAACCACCATCATATCAAACTAGTAACTATCTAATAATAACTTTACAAATAAATAATGAATGTGTCACACTGACTTTAATAGATTGTATATTGTTATATTATATGTCACACATATGCACACTGCAGGATAGCTGAACATGACAGTCTATTATAACCCACATCCTTATCATCCACAGATGAAGATTATGAAAGAATAGGAAGGTGTTTTATGAAACTCAAAGGAGCAACTTAAAGTGATAGCATTATTACCTGCAACTAAGCATAAAACCTAAACAACCAGCTCATAAAACACCTGCATTTGTGTGCAGAGTCTCTGGTCTATTTGTGACACTTCCAGTAACCTTACCTAGTATCTATAACTATTGGAGATAAGGCTAATCCTTTAGCTTTATTTACAGTTGTGCCAATTTCTAGTTCCCTTGTTTTCATTTAAGATAACTAGCCAAGGTCTTCATAAGTTTTCTTTGCCTTAAGAAGGACTCGATTGTTTTTCCTTTGTGTAATTAATCATTTGTAATGAGGCACAAACACATATGTGCATTGGCCTCTGTCAAGCAATTTATCTACAGCCCATATTTCACAATTTGTTTAGGTTTCTGTGATAAAGACTCATTGAATCACAGTAATTTAGCATTTATCTTCATAAGACAACTGTTGGCATTGGTCTCAAGGGGAAAAGTTTCATAATTTTGGACTGAAGATTGATTCTACTACTTTAAAGGAATGATCACCACTCATTTTAGTTACTTAATAAATCTCTTTAATGCAAATTTTCAGTGGAACCTTTGAATATTTTCACAAAATTAGGCTTATATAAAGTAGATTATACCTTCCTATGGACACTACTAAGTAGAAAATACTCTCATAATTACAAATGCCTCCATCTCTAAACAGAGGAAAAATTGAGCTCTACAGAGATGATAGACTGATAGTTCACTAATGTTTCTATTCCTCTTTCATTTATATTATTAGCAATTTGTGATAGCCATGATGAAATTTGTAAGTAAATATAAAAATGTACTTCATCATGTGGAAAGAATTATGCAAAAATAAACAAAGAAATACAGTATAAAAGACTAAGGATGCTGGATACATCCAGAGGTACTAGAAGAACAATATGACTAAAAATTCTCTCTCAAATTATCACTCCTGTTGGAAAATACCAGTTGCCATTCATGCACTTCGCATGGGCATATTCATATATCATATTCCTATATCATATTTGTTCATTACTTATCTATAGAACTTGGAAGAAATTCTAAGCTTTATTTATTCCCATCAATCCCTGTTGTCCTGAGTCTCACAGAACTTTTATCAGTTGCTTCTGGAGCTAATTTTATCAATATCACATGATATGAATATATTCTACATTTTAATATGTAAAGTTGCACATACTTTCCCCAGTATGTAGAGACTTCTGTGACATAAGTATTACAGACTGGGTGATTTATACACTAAGTATGCATTTCTCCTATTCTAGAGAGGTTGGGAGGTCCACAGTCAGATGAACTGTCTAGCAGAGCTTCGTTTCCTGATTTTTGAAAGGCCACAGTTCCCTAGTGTCCTTATGTAGTATACATCAATTACTCTAGGTATTTTCTTTTAGGAGGCACAAATATCATTTATGAGTACACCTGTCCTCTTACCAAACTTCTACCTAGAGTATTAACTTCTAAACACTACCATCAAACAGGTTTAGGATATGAACTTGGAAGGATATGATAAAACATCCATTCCATTTACACAACATATCAACTTTGCTTTAGAATAGCAGACTCTGCCAGTATGGTTAGCTGTTTTAAGACTGCAAGAACAGAGATGCCCACTACCGTCACTAAGTTCAAATGACAATGTGGCCTACAGCATCAACTTTTATCAGATGTGTGGTCTTTTCATATTCATGACAAAACAATATAAATAAGAAGGGAAGGATTTTTGTGCATGATTTTAGTCATTCTGTGTTATGAGTCCTGATTTGTGGCAAGGCAAATTATCATGAAACAGAATTATATAGCAGAAGCTAATTACCTCATGGAAATAGGAGAGACAGAGTAATAGAGCAGGGAGGAAGGGTGAGAAGAAGAGAGAGATTGAGACAATGAGAGAAATGAGAGATAACCTCCAAGGACAAATTACCTCCTTAAATTTACACTGTAAAAGCAGTGGGAACATATACAACAGATGAAAGCTTGCATAACAATGCTTAAATCAATATTTTGGGAAAGGAAACCAATCATAACAATGTAGTATGAGGGATGTAGTTCTAGTGTAGATGACCATTGATCCAGAAGATGAAAATTTGATGTCAGGCATTTATATCAACTTTTTCCTTCTCTGTTATAGACCACTTCGAGATATCTTGATTTACCAAAGAAACTCAATGCAAAGAAAAGATTATATGCTGAAGGAATTATATTGTCTCAGGCTGCATGAAAGTTGTGAATATAGTGAATTCATATATGCTGTATTCCATCACTTTTTAATTCCCTTCTAATTTTGTTAGTCTCTTTCCTAAATGTAAACATACTCCACAACAAAAACAATTAAAACAGAAGAGAAAAAGAAAATATAAAGGAAGAAAAAAAGAAGAAAGGGAGAAAACTAGCAATAGATGAATATTGCTCTCAAGCTCAATTTAATAATAAAATATAATTGAATCTGTACTATATATATGACTTGTCCAGGATCTGAACCAGATGTGTGACAGTTCAATGTATATTATACCCTTCTGATTTTATTCTAAAATCATGGCATATTAAATATGAATGTATGTGTTCATTTTAAGGATCAAATATTTCTACTATGAAAAGAATCTAGTGGAGGCTTATGTTTTCTATTCAAAATCCTTGAATTTTGAAAAAAAAAAAGACATATATTCTGTATCATTCTTTGACCATTTACTGCCTGTGAGGGCTCTCTCCCTTCGAGTATGTAGAAGACAGATGTAGAAGTTGCACAAAATAAATTTACATGATAATGTTGAGGAAAAGAATGTTTTCCTACATAAATAGAAGACTTCACACTTAAGTTAGATGTCTTATTAGACCTCCCAGAATTATTTTAGATACTTAATACAGTTCAAAGGAATAGGCTGACTTCATCAAATTCTAGGAGGGTCAAGTTGAAAGAATCTTGTTGTTAGTTGGGACTCTATATGAAACATCTGGCAGATTAACAAAATTGGACTTCTTGCAAGATATGGAAAGATAGTAGAAGAATAGAGAGTTAGCCTAAATCAATCTGCAACTTTGGTAAAGCCCAGTCAGACATTTTTGTTCACCCAAGGAGTTTGTCATGTATAAGAAAGATCCTCTGTGTTCTTAAGTTTCATGCCTTACCTCCAACAATCAATCTAAAATAACATAACCCATGAAATTTACAAATTTCTTTCTTAAAATGATCTTTTCTTATGTGAGATTTACAACAACTCCATAAATATGGCTTTATATTTCATTATTTAGTTGCCTTACACAATTACTAGAATGGAAATGTTTGAAAAAAAATCAAATATCTACTGTCATCAACTAATGAAATGTTTACAATATTACAAAAATTGGAGTTTTCAGTTTTAATAACTATAGAAGTGGATATTAATTTAGATTTTTCTCTAGAGTAATGTAGTTTTAAAATACATGAACCATTTCGGCATGCATATTTATGACCACTTTCAATATAATTCAATTTTCTATGTTGCCTACAGTGATGATTTATATTTCAGTGAATTTTATCAAGTCATTTTTTAATATGTAAATTCTGTATTAGTTAAAATTTTACCAAGAAGTTGTTGAATATGAACTTATTATCTTTGGCACAATGTAATTATGCACAGCGAGGACTGCCAAAAATAAACCTACCATAGCTGATGCTCTTTTAAACAGCAGCATTCCAGTGCTTTAATTTAATTCTTGCTGCTTTCATCATACTCTGCTGAAACCTAGGTTTGTCAATTAGGTAGCTACAATAAAGCTTCAAGCTTAAAGTTTGTTATATGAAATCTTTCCAAATGAATTTAATTTTGAACATTGAAGCACTTCTTATGTAGGAGTAGTGTTTCTATGACATTTGATCATCACTAATGTTTCTTTTCTTAAAGTGGCCTTTTTTTTCTTTTTCTTTTTAAAATTAGATATTTTCTTTATTTACATTTCAAATGTTACCCCCTTTCCTGGTTTTCTCTCCAAAATCCTCCTATCCCATTGCCCCTTTGCCTGTTCACCAGCCCACCCAACTCCCCTTCCCTGTCCTGGCATTCCCCTATACTGGGACATCGACACTTCTCATGACAAAGGACCTCTCCTCCCATTATCTCCAACAAGACTATCCTTTGCTACATATGCAGCTGGAACAATGTGTCCTTCCATGTGTACTCTTTGATTGGTGATTTAGTCCTTTTCATGTGTGTGTGTGTGTGTGTGTGTGTGCATAAGTATATGTAACTGAACCTAGCTGTACCATTATAGAACAATGACTCAACACATACTATTAAAATTAACAGAAATTTATACAAAATAAAGCTGTAATTAATAATTTACACTAGTCTACCACCTGTAATGAATAAACGAGAAATCCTGTGACAACTAAGCTTTCTTAGAAATTCATACACCCCAAAGTCTAAGAGTCACAACTTTTGAAATAAAGCATTCAACTGATAGCAAATACCATTTAGACTTTAAAATGAATACTGATTGAGACTGTTGGTCTTCCAGTGGGAACACCTTCCTTCTCAGTTTCTTCCAGTTTTTCTCCTATTTCAACCACAGGGGTCCCTGACTTCAGCCCATTGGTTGTGTGTAAATATCTCAGTCAGCTGCTTGTTGGGCCTCTCAGAGGACAGTGCTGCTAGGCTCCTGTCTATAAGCACACAATAGGATCAGTAATAGTGTTAGGACTTGGGGTCTACCCTTGAGATCAATCCCAAGTTGGGCCTTTCCCTCAGTCCATTTTTGTCCCTACAGTTCTTTTAGACAGAAACAATTCTGGGTCAGTGTTTTTGACTATGGGATGGCAACTCCATTCCTCTATTTGATGCCCTGTCTTTCTATTGGAGGTGGACTCTTCAAGTTCCCTCTCCCCATTGTTTGGTATATTTTTTATAGAGACTTTGCAATCAACCACCTTCAAGCAAGTGAATATTTCCATAGATATTATAAACAAACATTCACGCTACTCCATGCACTCTAGGACCTTTGCATATGCACAACCAGTAGCACTTTTCTAACTGAATGACATAGGTCAATTTGCCAGCAGAGAGATGGGTGTTAGGTTATGGATGGTGGATGAGGGATATCTCCTTCAATAGATTCTATTGGGTCAGTTTAGTGAAGATCCTTTCCCCTCCCATAACTGAATTGACTGGTTCTTCATCTTTTGCTATAACATTGGTGATGTCTACTTCCCTAACATGTCTTTAAGAGGAACCTCATTTGATCGCTTAAGCATTTCATCTGATGTTCTTCCCTTTGAGTCCCAAGAGTCACTCTCAACTAACTTGGACCACTGAGATCTCTCAGACACTGAGCTACCAACCAGGCATCATATACTAGCTGGTACACTGACTCCAACACATACACAGCAGAGGACTACCTTGTCTGGCTTCAGTTAGAGAAGTGCCTAACTGACTAGAAATTTGAGGCCCTAGGGCATGGGAAGGCCTGGTGGGGAATGGACAGTGGGGACATACATCTTCTTAGAGACAGGACAGAGGAGGAATGGGATGTGGAAATGTGGGAGCCTGGACCAGGTAGCAATAAAGACTGAACTATAAAAAGATAAAAGTAATAAAAACAGAAAGAAAGAAAAGAAAATATAAATCAGAGAAATATAAAATATTTTCAAGTTTGAACATAGTAAACTTTTGATATTTTACAAAATAAAGCCCAATTACTCTTAAATATAAGGATAAATAAAAATAAATTTTAAAAAGAATACTAGTAGAAAATTTGCTCATCAAATATGACTCTATTACTAATTTTAGGTTGCTATCTCTAGAGGATTCATTATATAAAAACAAATAGCTGAATAATATTTTGTTCTATGTTTATTAATTTTGGTTATTTTTGGTTATTACTATTTAATTCTCAAAAATGCATCCTTGTATTTAAATAAACCAGGCTCTCCAAATAGAAAGGTAAGTAGGAAAACATTGTGGGAATGGGTTGTATAAAGCCCATTTCATTTTGAGAATAGTTTTCATGACAATTGATTGGACTTCAGTTAAATAATTTCACTGGTTATAGACTGTAGGAGTACCTGAGAGCATTCACCAAATATGGATAGTATAATCATATAATCTTTAAGCACAAAGGTCTAAAGTATAAAACTGAACAGGAGAAAAGAGTCACAAACAACTATATATAAGCCAAAAAGTTAATATAATTATGGCATAAATTTAATATATCCAACCTTTCCAAAATGCATAGAAAATTTAATTATAGGAGCCTACAACCACATTATAATCACATTGATTTCATGATGCAAAGGCTTAGTATCAATTTGATTAAAAATAACAGCATAATGTCTACTTAATAGAATCCTTTAGGATCTTGTAGTTCCCATGGTCATCTTCCCCTATCCTCAGGCTTATTCTCAGATGTGCAGTAGAACACCAGCTACAGATTTCCTTCCCAATTATCCACATCTCCTGTGCATCCCACAGTCTATCTCTATATCAGCTTCCTTTGCCATTTGTTTGTTTTTTCTTACCCCCAGCTAACCCACAGGCCATAAATGTCAGAAAACTAGGTAGGTTGCCCACAGACCTTTTCTTCTATCCCATTTTACCCAGATCCAATCCCCCAGTCCCATCCCCATCACTCCAGCAGAATATCAGTAGCAGCCTTCTTTCTTGCCACACTGTTCCTATCTTCTCTGGATTCCATAGATATTCTCCTTCTAACTTTCCACCCTCTAATCATTGCTTTGTTCCAGACCATAAACCCTGCAGGCACATCTTGCTAACCCATGGCTTGCTCCTCCCATGCAACAAGTAGGCTGAGGGAAATCTTGCACATCTCCTACTGCTTCTGACGTCCAATTCCTGAAGTCTCATGTACAGTTCTGTAGTATAAAAGCCTGTTGAGATCTTTCTTTCTTTCTTGATTCCATTCCCAACTGATCACAGGAATGCCAGAAGGCATTTCTGATGAACATACTATCTGATCAGGGCAGAAAAGCAGGCAACACAGAAAAGTTACATACTCTATCAAAATCCAGAGAACACATGGAAACCAATGAACAAAATATGAACCTGATAAAAACAAATTCAGAAATTATCATCTAGAATTTTAATCATCACAAACACAGGTGCCTAAATGCTAGCACACACATACACACATATACACATAAACACACACACACACACACACACACACACACATACACACTATCATTAAAAGCCAGTACAATATGTCTCCACTGGATACCAGTGGAAATGGAAGCCATAAAGAAAACACAGCCAAGACATTCTAGAAATGAAAAATGTAGGATTTTGAGCAGGAATTACAGAGGCAAGATTCACCAACAGAATACAAGAGAAGGAAAGATGAATATGGGCATTGAAGATACAAAAAGAAGTGGTTATATCAAAAAGAAAGAAAGAAAGAGAGAAAGAAAGAAAGAAAGAAAGGAAGGAAGGAAGGAAGAAAGAAAGAAAGAAAGAAAATGTTACACCTAAAAATGTTCCTGTCAGCAGAGACTAAAGGAAGGACAATTCAGAAACTGTTCCACCTGGGGATACTTCCCATATTCAGTCATCGAATCTAGATACTATTGTGGATGCCAGCAAGTGCTGGATGACTGGAACCTGATATAACTGTCTCCTGAGAGGCTCTGACAGTACCCGACTAACACAGAAGTAGAGGCTCACAGTCATCTATTGGACTGAGTACAGGGTCCCCAAGGAAGGAGCTAGAGAAAGGACCCAAAGAGCTGAAGGGTTTGCAGCCCCTTAGTTCAAACAACAATTTGAACTATCTAGTACCCTCAGAGCTCCCAGGGACCCTGTACTCAGTATAGATAGTGTAGCAGATGCCTGAGGCAACTAAACAGATTAGTGACTCATTGGAATGAACATTTGCAATTAAAGATGAGTAGACAAAAGAGTATACTGATGGACACACAATGGCATGCTACAGTCTCTACAAGATTATTTTATTTTATTTTAAGGAAGAAGTTACAAGGGTAAAGGACAGATATAAAGGGAAAGGAAAATGAGTAGGATTGGTGTTCATTATATGAAATTCACAAAAAATTAATAAAAGCTAAAAGTAGAAAGAATATTAAAAACTTTAAGGGTAAAGGGCAAGTCTCATATAAAGTCAAAGCTATTAGAATTACATGTGACTTCTCAGAGAAGATCTTCAGAAGGGTGTGGACAGATGTGCTGCAGACTCTGTAAGAGACAATAGATGCCAGCCCAGTCTATTATACTTAGCAAAACTTTCATTCTTTAATAGTTGGAGTGATTAAGATATTTTTTAATAAGGCTAATCTTAAATAATGTTTATCTACCAATCCTGCACTACAGCAGAGAACTCCAACCTATATCACTAATGTTCATAGTAGCCTTATTTGTAATATCCAGATTCATCCATTTCCCTAAGAATTTCATAAATTTATTGTTTTTAATAGCTGAGTAGTACTCC
>NW_022196894.1:68990564-69001038 GCF_008632895.1 Mastomys coucha | reverse complement strand
ACTGTGCCAATACCATGCAGTTTTTATCACTATTGCTCTGTAGTACAGCTTAAGGTCTGGGATTGTGAAACTTGAAACAACAGAAGAATGAATGAAAAAAATATGTGGTACATATATACAATGAAGTATTTTCAGTTGCTTAATAAAATATGAAATTATGAAATATATTAGGAAATGGATGAAATTAGAAAAAAATCATCCTGAGTGACATTACCATGAACCAGATCCAGAAAGATAAATATGTATTTCTTTATAAGTGAATATTGGCAATTATATAAATGATAACCATGTCACAAACTGTAGATCCAGATATGTTAGGTAAAAAAGAGTGTCTAGGGAAAAACATATGGAACTCCCTGAAAAGGGGAAATAGCTCAATCTACAGGAGAACTGGGGACATGTGGGGACAAGAGCAAGGACTAGGTATGTGTGTAGTTGACAGGGGGATGGATTGCTGGGAGAGATCGATGGAAATGTGACTGGTATTTGGTATGTGATATGGCACACCAATGCAGAGAAAACTTCCCATACTTTATGAAGATGATCTTAATGAGGACTCATAGTAATGGGGATATGTAATCTCAAATGGTCATCTTTTCTTGCCAGATGAGGCTTCCACTGTTGGTACTAGATTGCATTCAATTAGTTTGGAATCATGAAAATTCTCAAACGATCCACAGAGTTGTTAAGACAAAACAATGTGAATTTGCTGAATTTGTGAATTTGCTGAAGACACCACCAACACAGATCTCTGTACATGGAGATGGAGTCTTCACCCATGAGTTCTAGTCTCTTTGGTGTGGTGAGGTACTCTTAAGCTAGAAAAGGAGAACTATAAACACAAACTCAGCCACATAATCCTTGATCTATAATCTGTCCTGCCAATAAAAATATACTAGCGGAATGGTGACAGATCTTGTGGGAATAGCCAAACAATGTCTGTGTTGACTAAAAATCACTCCATTAGTGGAATACATGGCTACCATTACTTGGATAATTAGAGTGCAGAGACTAGGTAGTCCAAAAGACTACCTAGGTAGGTAAGAGCAAACGCTATTGTTCAAAAGAAAAAAATAATAAAATAATAAAATGACTTCTAATGATGTGTTGTTACTTTCATAGATCAGTGCTTATCTAGTTAGCATCAACTAGGCTTTTTCCTGCAGCAGATGGGAGCAAATGAAAAGACTCACGGCCAGACTTACGGAGAGACAGAGAGAAAAAGAAAGAGAGAAAGAGGGAGAAGGAGAGGGAAAGGGAGACAGAGAGGGAGAGACTCTATATTGGAGGTGTCTACCACCTCTGCCCCCCATCAGAGCTTAGGGAATCCTGTGGAAGAAGAAGCTGGAAGATTGTAAACACTTGAGGAGATGGAAGATATCAGAAGAACAAGGTCCTCCGAATCAAATAAGCAATAAACTCAAAGAACTTGAATTACAAATATTTACTTTTTTCATTATTTAAATGTTTACAAATAATATTGTTTAATTTTTAGAAATACTATGTTTGAAGATGTGTATATAGATTAAGTAAAAGATTGTTTGCATAGAATTTGAAGTAAGATATTGCTTGAAAAGTATGAGAATCACATGAATATGACAGATAAATTAGTGGTTTTATAGAAACAGTACATAAAGTACAACCAAATTGGGATATGCAATACTCAAATATAGATCTGATAAAAATATTAAAATACTATCAAGATACAGAAATTTAAAAAAAAATAGTATAGTTTTAAAATTATAAACTTAAAGCAAAATTTGCAAAAGTACTTTGTATTGTTTGTGTTTATGAATGATCATTACTACTGAAGTTCAAGTTTCTTATGTTTTCAAAGTTTCAGGAAATGGGAATCTAAGATATGTTAGCTGACTTCTGCCACTGAGACTGTAGATAGTACTAGTGTAGGAAACTCTAGCAACACATAGTACATACTAAATAATGTTTAATATTCTTTTACTTATTATTATATTATATAATGTTATATTGTATATATTTTATATATTATATAATACTAATATTAGTTAAAATATTTCTTCATTTATTTTGAGTTATATGGCTAATATAATCACAAAATATAAAAAGGTATATATTATAGAAAAAAGCGTAGTAGCTCACTGGGTTTCTGATGTGACAGGACAGTGATATTAAAAGTGAAGTTGGTTGACAATTGGAAAGGGAATATGTGCCAGAATTTATAACAGAATTTGGAATTTGTACCTACCCTGCAACACTAAACCCCACTGGGCATCATTCCCATCATAGGAAATTTTTCCTCCCAAGCCACACTTTTATTTCTGCTACATTGGAAGACCATGAAACAGTTCTGCTAAGACAAAAAAAAAAAAAAAAAAAAAAAAAAAAAAAAGAATCAGTTCTCTTCATGCCCCAGAACCAATGCCAAATCATTTTTCATAAATATGTATAATGATAGATTATTACATTTTCTCTGTATTAACTCCAGTTTTGATTTTGAGAGAAAGTCCATGTAAAAAAATATTGTAATGTTTCCTGTTCAGAACAGAATTTCAGAAATTCAGATAGTTATTCTAAGAGTGTTAGAACAAGGATAATTAGTAAAAATCTAGATAGGATTAGAATTGTTCAAGAGAATGAAATCATTATAATGTCTGACTATGCTGTAGCAGATTTAGAGGGCATAAATTGTTCCATGTATTTATTGATTGATTTTTAGGAATTTGATTTTGATATCAATTATACCACAATTTTTTAAACTCTTTATCTAATGTTCAAATAACAATTTTATGCTTTAGGGGTATGAGTATTTTAGATATCATTGCATACTTTGTACCCTACAGTCTCCAGTAATGCTACTCAAAGACCCAGAAATTAATTTCTTCATCATAACCATGTTACAGGTAGTAGAACTAAAATGTTTAAGTACATTACTAGCTATTATTAACTGTGATTGATTATACTGGCAATGATAGAGTTGGTAGGTTTTAGAATATTTACAATAAAATAGTATGGAGTATAGGTTACCACACTCTCCATACCTTAAAATTTAAACTACAGATAGTCAAACTATAATGATAATTTTACACTGTTACTCAATAAAGAGATAGATAATCAAGATAAAATGCTGTCTTGTGCTTGGTTCTATTCCTATATGATGATAGCTGTTCCAAGATATAGAGATTAGATACAGCTACAAATACACTTGAGAGATGATCATCAGAGAACATAATAAGAAGGTGGCAAAATGAAGACACAAAAATCCCAAAAGAAGTAGCTTTGATTTTGAAAACATCTAAGGTGTATAATCCCATCATGTTAGTGTCTGCGACCTGAGAAAATATATTTCTAGTATTTAATTAATCTGCATTATGGTATTTTGTTATTGTATTAGTTATCTTTTCATTGCTGGGAGAAAACATAACCATGACAACTTACAGAAGGAAAGGATATTTGGTTTATGGTCCCAGAGAGATAAGAATTTGTCATGAAAGGGAGACATAGCAGCAAGCAGGAAGGATAGTGAGTGTAGCAGAAGCTGACTTATTGTCTTTAACCCCAGGCACAGAGCAGAGAAAACAAGGAATGCCTCAGAAAAAAATCTCCAGAGAGTTTTTGTGAGCAAGGGCATCCTTTTAAACTTTCAGAAATAGTGCCACCAACTGGAAGCCAGTAATTCAAATGGCCATATCTTTGGATGGGGGAGTATTTCTGACTCAAACTACCATAGTTATGATAGCTATAAAAAAATTAATACAAGTAGGTACATGAATAACAAGAAAAAACTAATAGCTTTGCTTTTTTACAAAACATAATTGGGATTTAATTTATTTCATTAATTATTTTTGAAATTAATATATGTACATAATTCCTCTAAATCTGCCCATATTACTTCCCCTTTTCTTTTTCAAATCCCTTGAGTCTTCCTGTAATATTCTTATGTGGAGGGGGCAGAGGCCATGTGTGTGTGTGTGTGTGTGTGTGCATGCATGAGAGCAAATATATGTGTGTGAATATGTAATGGGGCTTTCTAAATGCTATTTAGTACACCAAATATATAATCTGAAAATTTAGATTTATTTTTAGATTTATTCAAAATATTGATATACCTAGATATCTGTAGCTACTTTAAACCCAGCAATCCAGCTATGTTATATTTACTAAAGTTATTTATGTTCTTTTATGTTTGTTTGCTTATTTGATTTAGATTCTGTTTTTCAAGACAGGTTTATTCTTTGTATCTGTGACTATCCTGAAATTTGCTCTGTAAGCCAGGTTGGTCTTTAACTCACAGAGATCTGCATGCTTCTGCTTACTGAGTATTGAGCTTAAAGGCATATACCATCCCCACTGATTAAGCTACTAACTTTTGGTGATAACTTGACATTATTTTTAAAGTATAATCGGTGACAAAATATATATTTAGCATCTGTGTATAACACTGAAATCTTGTTTTCATATCCCAATGATAAGAAGCTCTTGATTCAAAGATAAGATGAATTTTTTCTAAACCTAAAATAGCAAATATCTTTTCATATTTTCCCTCAAAGCCACTTATTGGATGAAGAAAAAACATGATGATGCTAACATGAAGACAGATTCAGAGATTAGAGAATATAGAATCTTATCAGTGATAGATCTTGCTCTTCCCAGTGTTAACTGGCTGTCTGGTAAAAGAACAACACCTAGTTCCTATGTTACCATTACTTGGGGAACCAGTCATTCATCCTGGCTCCCTTTAGATTCATTGCATAGATAAATCAGAGAATAAAATCATGTCTGCAAATTACTGATTGCCGAATCACCCCCACTGCCCACCTCTATAAACGCATTACAAGTGTAATAGGGTTGCTGACTAAGCCCAATGAAGCCCTCAGCATTTCTATGTACCTAATCCAGCAGAAAGACAAACTTTTAGAACCCTACTGTTCATTTCAAATGATAGCTTGTAAGAGTTGCTATCTCCCCTGATGTGTTATGTACTTGGAATTATGAACCAGGACACTGTGATTTTTGACTCATAGCTAGACTGCGCATGTTTTAAAAAGACCATGAAACTGAGTACAGACTTGCCATTGTACATTTGCCATCACATTTACATATTTACTAGCTTTCTGTTTTCATGCATTTAGTTTTCAAAAGTTTAGAGAAAATCATTTATAATTTATGCCCTGTAGGCCAAATTTTGCCTAACAATTGTACTTCAAAATTAAGTCCTCATTTCTACCACCTGGGAGACAAGGAGAGGATTCTGTAGGAACAAATTAAGAAGCAGACAGATCTAGAATTTCACAAACTAATATGTACAAAGAATGTACACAATTCATAAGCACAGTAGGATCCCCATTCTCCAAAGCAGGAAGAAGATTTTTTAGGTACTAATCTAGAAAACCGAAGGCAAATCACCTGGAACAGACTCATCTTACAACCTATTGCAATGACATCTAAGGAAGAGTTCGGTATTTAATGGCCATGATAATGTGCTGGAAAGAATGTCTTAAAATCTGCCTGGGATATAAAACTTGTAATGCACACCAGCATTATTGGTAGACAAGATGACTGTGGAAGCTCAATTCCTGTGACATATTATAAAATCTGGAGTACAGTCAAATCTGTTTGTTTACATGTTGTCTATGACTGTTTTCAGGCAGTAACAGTAGAACTCATTAGTTGTAAAAAGGACCATATGGCAAAGAAAGCATACAATATTTACTATCCAGCCCTAGAATTAGTTTGCCTATTCCTGGCTTTAGTTTTCAAAATATCTAAGGACAGGCTATCAGAGTGTTCAATATGGAGTATAAAAGTTGCTTTATTAAAATAGATGGTACAGTCATTTATCTAGGATTATTTGGTATCATTATTTGAACTGATAGAACAAAGGCTCCTAGTAAATATCCATGTACATTTCATGCTGTATAAAGTGGAAACATAACAGAATTTAAAAAAGAGCAGACTACCAATTTTCTCATTCAGACTGAAGGTATAGGCCATCTCACACAGCAAATAAATCAACTGAGATTGAGTTCAAGAAGTTGAGTTCAAGAAGTTCCACAAGAAAGTGGAAAAAGAAGTTATCAAATATCAGTAATAACCATGTGGCCCACTGTAATGGTAACCTCTGAGTTGCCTATACACTCTCCCAGTACACATAATAACCTTCAATATTTTCCTGTTTCTCAAAATAGTTCTACACTTATTTTATATACTTATAATATCAGAATTTAGAAGTTGCGTGTGGAAGATTTTGTACAAAGGGTAAAAGAGGAAGTAGATGTTAACTTAAATCCAACAAGTTAATCAGTAAATAATAAAATTCCGTTACCCCCTCACTGTTTTAAATTGAGAATCACAGACACTATGTTGTAGAAATATATAACTTATTGTTTATATTTCAGTCACCCAATATAAACTATGACCAGAGTACCCTGTTTGCCACCTTCAATAGTGTGGCCAAGAAATTTGAAACATATTTTCTTCCTAAAGTAATACCTATGTGAGAGATAAACATCTTATTGGTGCTTTCCTATTATGATTTGAAGTTGGAGACTATGTAGGCTTAGGATATTTGAAAAACCTACTTTTAAGAAGGCTTATTAAATGCTTAACCTCTCTTTTAGCTCCCCCCCCCATCGGAAGTAGTGGAAAGGAGAGGTTAATAGGGCAAAGGAAGACGTAGACCTACCTGTTTTGAAATAGTTTTTTGGAGCAAATCCAACCTATGTTATTAGGATATCACAGTTCAGTTCTCAGGAATCAGCAGGGGTAACTCAATCTACTTACAAACACCATTTATGAATTAGTAACAGCAGATCTATCCAGAAAAATCTGTGCGGCTCTGACACAACTGAGTCTCCAAAGAAATGAAAAATTTCCACTTCAATAATGAAAGATGTTTATCATGAACAATTTCTTTACCATTCATTTCCTTTCAGTATGAAGACTCTCTTGACATTGATTATTAACTCATATTTTATTTCCCACTAACCTTTGAAGGAGCATATAGTTTGGGTCATTTAATCACCTAAGCTCAAATAAATATTTGGTTTAAAAGAAATAATGCAAGAGTCATATAGAATCCATGATTAGGGAAAGTGATTGGCATGGTAATATTTGACATTTTGTGCTGGATTATATGGCATCAGTTGGTTATAGACAACATAAAGGTAAGTGTAGTCAATGTTCTCAGGACTATGTGCTTCAACTCTGACTCTCTGTGCTCACCACTCTGATTAATAACTGAGTAGCCTATTTCTTTAAAATTCTTTTTTATAATCCTGAACTAGATATGGTGGCATTTGTTTCAGGCATATGGGTTGTGATGAAAAAGAAAAAAAAGCTACAACTTACAATAAAGCAAACACATTTGGCCTGTGACATTTGGGCTGGGGATCACAAATAAACCAAATGGATGATAAACATATTATTTTATATGCATTATCTATTTGTACATGATTATGTTGATTATATTTATGAACAATTTTTATGTACTTAAAAGGAGATGATTAAAACTAAATCTATATAGTTCTTTATACTAGATGTATAGCTTGGAAACCATTTAAGTGATAGAAATAAATAAATGCTTTTAATTATCCCACTTGTATAATTTACCACAATCTAAGTGCTAATTTTTCTTTTTATGTTAATCTGAAATCTTTTAGTTAAATATTTGAATTTGTACTTTTTATGTGATATTTAATCAGCTAAAGATTGACAACAAACATTGTTTTATTTAAATTTTATTTTATGTACTTGAATCTAGCATTGTACAATTCACTATTCATCCTGGGTCCATTATTAAGTTTTAAAGATTTACAGAATGTATTTATAAAACTGTAACCATGGATTCAAAATATTTGTGGCAATTTTCCAAAGTAACAGACTAATCAACATGCCATATGTGGAGTCTACCAATACGGGCAGCAATGAACCAGCATCTGTGTTTGTGTGCAAATGTGTGTTAAGGAGAGGGAAGGATCATAAAGATGATAAAAATTCAATTCACCTCATTCCATTTTAAAAGTCATGATATATGTAAAAGTGTACACCGAGGAGATTAATGGGTATGTGGATCTACGTGATGGCTTTGATATCTTTCATGTCTCTCGGATTCCTTGTTTGAGAGCAGACATAGCAGATGTTAATTAGCATATGTGTTATGTTTTTTTACAACTGCAATGAAACTAATAGGCTATCACAGTGATATATTTCAATAAGATATTAATCCAAAGATATAATCTAATTAGAACTCAGAGTAGAAAATAATGTATTAACTTTTAGAAGTTGCTTTCAATTATTCTCTTACATAAAGTAACAGAACCTTTGTTAATCTTTTAATATATGACTTCTTAAATATCAGAGAAATTTTTTTTCTTAGAATTACAGGATTTGTAGAAGTCAGAAAAACCACATTGGGAAAAAAGAATATTCTGATAAACGAATTAATAGTGAATGGTTATAGTCTCCATTCCACAATAAGTTAAGCAGTTTGGTGATTCATCCCACCCTGATTATATCTATTTTCTATTTATACTTTAGCCAAAATTTATAATACTAAGTAAATGATTGTTTTCCATTGATATGATAATGGAAATAGAAAAATAAACAAAGTTTATTATAAGTTGAATGTAAACTTATCATAATTGAATGTAAGATGGAAAGTGTTATTTCCAAAAAATATGCTTTCCCTTTGAATTTCTATCATTATTCTTTTGCCATGTTCAGAAAAATAGCAACAGTAACAACAAATCTAGAAAATTTGGTATGAAGTAGACAGCAATGGAAACTGACACAATATATTATTTAAAGTGTTATTTAAAATATGTTTCAGCAATATTTTTATGATTATCGAATTGTTCTAGATTCACTGGGTTTTTTTTTGAAGAAAGTGAATAAATTTTGTGCTCTTTTTTTTTATGGTACATATCTATAGTTTATTTTCCAGTATTTAGTAGTACATTTTCACAATATTAAAAGTGCTAAGAATAAAGGCTTGTTTTAGGGCTCAAATGCTTGGAATCTAAAAGGAAAGATTACATTTAAAAGGTCAAATTGCCTCAAAATAGAACAGTTTTATTATATATAATGATTTATGTTAAAAAGAGACTGTGTGATAGTACAGCGATCATGGGGCAGCCCATATATAGTGGAAATGTGGTTTTCTCATAGGTCTGGAGTCTGGGAAGTCCATCTGTGTGTGTAGATACAGGGTATCATAAGGCTGAGGTAGAAGTTGTTACCTACTTTGCCTTCTAGAGGCACTATGGCTATGTTCTCAAACTTCTAGAAGGGGAGATGAGCCCAACTGACTAATTTCAAAGACACCACGCTCTAATGACTGATCTTCAGTTCTTTTCTCACTGAAAATGTCTAAGTTTGTGCTTACCCAGAATCTACAAATGTGATCTCATATATATGGACAAGGGCTTATGACCAAGCCAGCTCAGTCAGTCAATAGGTTGTCCAGTGCAAGAGTGAGGACCATGTATCATGGAGATACTGTGATATCTACATCAAAGTGAAAGGATATTTGGCCATTTCTCTTGTCTCATGTGAACATTAATCTCATAGCAATTAATGCATTTATTTAGCTGAATATACTTTTAAGTAAATTGGAAATGTAGGACCTTGTCGAACCTTAGCTTACCAGAGACCCCCTGAGTGAATCACATGGTGCCTGATTGATGCAGACCATGAGGCTTTTAAATATTCCAGTGCACTGGGGTCATCCCAGACCCTAAAAAGAGGTGGTGACAACCCTGCACAGCTTGTTCAGGGAGCTTTTATACAATTTTCAGTACAGCAGCCATTAGACACAATGTGATTGGCAAAACAGTGTGACTTTTTAACTGATTGGTCTTCAAGGAATGAGGTGGCAAGGACTTCCCTTGTCTGAAGGTGGACAAAGGTCCATCTTGCAGAATGTGTCCCCACCCACAGGTTGGTTTTCACCCTGTAATCTGAGGAATGTTAATTATCCTTTCCCTTCCAGAGAGTTCCATTACCTTCCCAAAGTTCCTGAGCTTATCTTATTACAGAAATTCCTGGCCTCTTGGTGTTTTTCTGAGATGTCCCTGTCTACTCAGTTCTCACAGAAAGACATCTTATAATTTTACCTTACTGCTTGCTAATGGTAAATAGTAAATAATAAATAATAGTAAAATATGGAGAAGAGAGGTAAACTAAAAACAATCTTTAACGTAGTGTAAGACCAGAAGTTAAATATTTTTAAGAAAAAATATTTTTTAAAAAACAAATGGCTTTCTACCTATACTTGATCCATCTTGGGAATGAGGTAGAAAGCTAGAGCAATGGAAACTCCCAATAATCCACATGGGTCCTAGTAGAGGAAGCCTGTTGCTGACACTGTCTGGAGGACCAGGACTTAGAGGTTGGACAGCTCAGAGACCTGTGACAGAATTGAAGAGAACTAAAGGACTGGCAAAAGAAGAAGAAGAAGAAGAAGAAGAAGAAGAAGAAGAAGAAGAAGAAGAAGAAG
>NW_022196894.1:68987939-68990042 GCF_008632895.1 Mastomys coucha | reverse complement strand
GAAGAAGAAGAAGAAGAAGAAGAAGAAGAAGAAGAAGAAGAAGCAGAAGAAGAAGAAGAAGAAGAAGAGGAGGAGGAGGAGGAGGAGAAGGAGGAGGAGGAGGAAGAGGAAGAAGAAGAGGAGGAGGAAGAGGAAGAAGAAGAAGAGGAAGAAGAAGCAGAGGAAGAAGCAGAGGAAGAAGACGCAGAGGAAGAAGAAGCAGAGGAAGAAGAAGCAGAGAGGAAGAAGAAGAGGAAGAAGAAGAGGAAGAAGAAGAGGAAGAAGAAGAAGAGGAAGAAGAAGAAGAGGAAGAAGAAGCAGAGGAAGAAGCAGAGGAAGAAGAAGCAGAGGAAGAAGAAGCAGAGAGGAAGAAGAAGAAGAGGAAGAAGAAGAAGAGGAAGAAGAAGAGGAAGAAGAAGAAGAAGAAGAAGAAGAAGAGGAAGAAGAAGAAGAAGAAGAGGAGGAGGAGGAGGAGGAGGAGGAGGAGGAGGAGATAAGACAATGGTATGATAACTAATAATATTCTAGAGTACTCATAGTCATAGGATGGTGTCTAACATAATTTTTATCAGAGATGTTTACCCAGAAAGTGATTGAAATAGTTGCAGACTAACATTACAAACAGCTAGGGGAATCCTTTGGAAAAGGGATTGTAGGAGTCAGAGGGGTCAAGGACAACTCAAAAAACCTACAGAATCAACTAACCTGCACTCCTAAGGGCTCATAGAGACTAAATCTAGTCTGCACCTAGTCTGGATTTAGGCTCTTTGAAAATACGTTACAGTTGTATAAATAGGTGTTATTGTGCTAATCTTAACGGTGGAAGCAGGGGCTCTCTCTGACTCTTGTGTCTGCTTTTGAGACCCATTTTCTTATACTGGCTTGCCTAGTCCACCCTTAATATGAGAGCGGGGGGGCTGTCAAGGCTTTCTGCAACTTGATATGCCATGTTTCGTTAATCTCCATTTGGAAGGCTTGTTCTTTTCTGAAGAGAAATGGAAGAGGAGTGGATGGGGGTGGGTATGTGTGGGTGAGGGGGGTTGGGTGGAGAGAAGAGTGGGTAAACTGCGGTAGGAAAGGAAATAATAAAAATAAATAAATAAATAAATAAATAAAAGAGTTTTTAAAAAGAAAAGAAATAGCTTTTACTATTCATAGTAGCTGTGCTCCTAGAGGAACTGCACATGTACAGTAGGTGACAGAGAGGAGAAAAATTATGTCTACATTCAGTGTTCTTATCTTTGAATGTTTGAATGATTATTAGCCTAACATTCCCTATAAAAACAAGGAGTGTGAGAGAGCAACCAGTCTGGTGCCAGGAATCTGTACCAAGGCAGGCTCCCAAGACTGAGAGCAAACCTAAGACTAGATGAATTCCTCTGCTGTTCTTCTGTGAGTTGGATGTATTATATCTCTGACTCATTCTGTCAATTCTTGCTCTGATGTGTCACTTTGTCTGTCCCTCAATTAGCTATTCCAAACATTTTTGACTTCTTGTACTTACTGATCTTACTCTCATTATTAGGGATTAAATGTATAATAAAGGCTTGTCTTTATTCCAGCAAGATCATACTGCAATCTAGGACATGTCTGCTTCCATTGGATGAGATCTGTTGCCAGAACAGAAATGTTTCCAGTCATGTTGCTGGATTAAAATTCATCTACAGTGCTTGAGGTTCCTGTTCTACAGATTCAAAATTAAAAATGATGCTCCATGATTCAGAGCAATAACAGAATATCTGAGAGTAGTCCCAGTGAGGGTCCAGTATTGGTAGTGAGTGAGGAATTTTGGAGGTTTTATGCTAGTTCAATCAAGCTATTTCCTAAATGCCCTTTTCATAAGTAGAAACTGTTTTTTTCTCAACTATGTATGTTCATTTTGCCACATCCTGATTTCTACTATGCAAGGTAGTTCAAGTGGGAACTTATTCAGATATGAACAAATTTTAGTGCTGTGTTCTTAAGTTTATGAGCCCTAGAACTCTATGATAAATAAATCAATTTTTACTCTTTGAAAAGTACCCAATATTTGGAATAAAATTCAAATACTAGAAAATACATAAAACTAAGTACTCCATAATATTGTGTTATTAAAATGTTTTTTTCTTCTTTTTCTTTTTTTTT
>NW_022196894.1:68979608-68987627 GCF_008632895.1 Mastomys coucha | reverse complement strand
TCTCTGTGTATCCCTGGCTGTCCTGGAACTCATTCTGTAGACCAGGCTGGCCTCAAACTCAGAAATCTACCAGCCTCTGCCTCCCAACATTAAAAAGTTTTTATGCTGATTCTTTAGCACACTTTCCCTAAGCATTTCATCCTGTGTCATTCACTACAAAATTGTGCTTAAATTATTGTGCCAATATTTGTAATGTATTTTGAAGCCTACCTAAGTTTCAATTGAACACAGTAAAAGGTAAAGAAAACACCCACAAAAGCAATCATAATCATTAAGTTACACTAAATTACATTCATACACAACAATTGAAATGTTTAAGAATAATGTCTGACAGTACCCAACTAATACAGAAGTAGAGTCTCACAGCCATCAATTGGACTAAGTACAGGGTCCCCAATGAAGGAGCTAGAGAAAGGATCCAAGGAGCTGAAGGGATTCCAGCCTCTTAGGACAAACAACAATATGAACTAACTAGTACCCTCAGAGCTCTCAGGGACTAAACCACTAACCAAAGAGTACACATGGTGGGACTCATGGCTCCAGCAGCATATGTGTAGCAGAGGATGGCCAAGTTGGTCATCAATGGGAAGAGATGCCTTTGGCCCTGTGAAGGTTCTATGCCCCAGTGTAGGGGAATGCCAGGGCCAGGAAGTGGGAAAGGATAGGTTGGTGAGCAGGGGGGGGGGGATGGAACAGAGATTTGCTTTCGTTTTTGTTTTTTTATTTTTATTTTTCTTGCTTTGTCTTTTTTTTGGGGGGGTGGGGAAACTGGAAAAGCAGATATCATATGACATGCAAATAAAGAAAATATCTAAGAAATAAAAAGAATAATGTAAGCCTTCTTTAAATTTGATTGTGGGCATCAAAGAAATCATCTAGTTTTTTATTTTTGTTTTGTTTTGTTTTTTTGTTCACAATGTTTGAGTGGGAACTCAGGTCTTGCACATGCTAGACAAGTGTTTCACCACAGGGTTGTGTGTCCAGTTCTGTGAATTTAACTGTCAAAGGTAATTGTCTCAAAATTAAGCTGGAGAGGCTGTTGAAGGAGTTTAGTTAACTTGTTCCTTCCACAGCAACTTTGATGGATTATGGGAGAAGTCACTGTAATAAATTGGCTACCTAGCCAAGCTATTTAAGAATCTGATCAATTTTTACCAGGCTGGGTGATACTTTATGGTTTCCTTGCATGCTTGTCAATAATTTTCAGAGTTCTGAACAGTTTCTTTCACAGTTGTGCTGTCATTTTCAAGGAATTAATAGCACAGTGATTTTGTGTGTGTGTGTGTGTGTGTGTGTGTGTGTGTTATCACTTTGCTGATTCAGAAATCCTATGCTCAGCTAAAACCTAAAATTACATTTCTTTGAGAACTATGGCTGTTGAACATCTTTTCACACACATCTTAGCTAGCTGGGTTTCTCTTTGCTACCTGAATGATCAAGATCTTTTATTTGCTTTTATAATTGAGTCCTTGGTCTTATTATTCATTTTCAGTTTTTCTAAATTATAGAAAACTCATGTCTTCAGTTGAAAAGTTGAATTATAAAACTTTCTACAACCTTAGAAGTTGACTTTTTAGCTGGGCAGTGGTGGCACACACCTTTAATCTCAACTTCGGAGGCAGAGGCAGGTAGATTTCTGAGTTTGAGGCCAGCCAAGTCTATAGAGTGAGTTCCAGGACAGCCAGAGCTACATGGAGAAACTCTGTCTCAAAAAAAAAAAAAAAAAAAAAGAAAAAGAAAAAGAAAAAAAAAGAAAGAAAGAAAGAAAGAGAAAAAAGAAAGAAGGAAGTTGACTTTTTAAAATATGCTTCATTAGTTTCTTCTTTTTAAAGTTGTTGTTTAATTAAGATATAGTTACATATCTCTTCCTTTTCTATCATCCAACTTGTCTCTTGCTCCCAACATTCTCTCATTTCAAGTCTCCTTTTCTTTGATTGTTATTGTTTTGTGTGTGTGTGTGTGTGTGTGTGTGTGTGTGTAAAGGTGACATTGTGAAGTCATTACAAAACTTTGACACTAAAAGATCACATAGACAACTGTTGAATGATTTATGATTATACATTTCATGAACCTCATGTAAATATACACAAAGGAAAATTTTAAAATTTTATACCTTAGGGTTTTAGATGTTCTGAAATACTAAGACAAAGGTACGTTGTTATCCATTGTGAGAAACATCTATATAAAAATTCTCCAAATCAACACTTTTTAGTGAAATTTGATGATGAAGATGGCATTACTTAAGATCATCTTTGAATCTGTTTGTTCTCAGTTATGTTATCATTTTCTTTGTGTTAAGGTAGCACCTGCATTTGTGATTAATAGTTTATTATGTTACTTTTTGATTCTTCAACTGACTCCCGTGGTCTACTAATTTGTTTTTGCTCAGTTTATTAATAGCATATGGCTCTATTTTTACCTTTTATTCTGTTCTTCTCCTCAACATTATCCCATGTAAATGAGCTCTGCTCCTGCTCTGGAACTTGACCCCAGCAAAACTCTAGCATACTAACCAAACACTGTGGATTTGATAACTTCCAGAGCTTTGGCAAGAGGTAAATTTGAGCTGAATATTTTTTGCATACTTTATGCTTTATTCTTTCCATGCCATTTCCTTCATCTTCATTTTCTTGATCCATCTTAAAAGTTACATACAAGAAATATATAAACTTGTTCTCACTGATTAAAAAGTTTTATACACTAGCCTCTAAGATTTTTCTCAAAAATAAATAAAAATAGAAAAATACAGCCAAATAATTTATAAAACTTAAGAATGTGAAAGTGAAATGGTAGTGAACAGAATGATTCCTGGGGCTATTAGTGTACTTCTGACTGTCTACTAAGAACCATTTTATATGCAAATCTATAGCACAAAAATAACCCCCATAAAACAGGAGAGGCTGCAAAAAAAGAGACACACATTCTAATTCATTGTTTCTTAGTTTTTCACCATATATAAGCTTTAATATGTATTTTTACTCTCTTTAATCACTGGCGTGCTTACCTATTTAACATTGTGACATAAACTTAAATACAAGGGTGCAGCTTATTTGAATTTTAGTTCAAAATAATCAAGATGAAGGGGCTGGTTTAGAGGATGTAAGGGTATATATTCCTGGTTTTAGTATGTTGAATGTAGCTGAAGATATTTTTCCCCTAAGCAAGAGAGAATCTTGTAGTCTCGATGCCCAAGATGTAAATTTATAGTTCACTATTATTAGTTTTTGGAAAGGAAACAAAATATTGACTTTTATTCACACAAGAAATATAAAATGTAGATATTTTGAAACATAATTATGATTTAATTTTTGCTCATTAGAATACATAAATTCTTAAAACATAGCCATGCATTAAAATTCCACTCTGCTATCATTGCATAAATAAATATGTGAATATGAAATTATCCTATTGTATTGAAACACCAAATTTTTACTTTGTACTCATTGCCTTTTCTCATTATTCTTCTGTTATTAAACTGTATCATTTTATTATTACAACCTATAACAGCTCATGTTTAGAAAGAACTATACAGATTCATAACCTCATTAAAAGTAGACTAGATTGAGGTGAGGATAAACTATTGAATGGCTTTCTTCTTCTTTGCTGTTCTATCAATTAATGATAAAGAAACTCAAAAGAATTTATTTTTCAAGTGAGTGAACATAATATTTTCCCAAAGCACAATTATCTGTAAATATTTTTCCATCAGTATTTTCACTTACTTTTTTTTTGACTTTTGTAGACAATAGATTCTTCACTGAAATGACATTGGCCAGTTATATGATCAAAATATGGTGCTGCCTCTGCATTTACCTTACTAAATCATATTGTCTTCTAAGACACAGTTCATAAAAAGAAATGTAGAAATTATTTCCATTTGATACAGTTTCATGACATTTCTGAAATATGATTATATTCACTTTGAAGACTCCAAAGTATTATTTAATCAATTCCTGTGAAGAAAATATATGTAATATATCAAAATGAATAAGAAAAATATAATTCAATAAAATAAAACAATTTAAAATGAGAATTGCATCTAAGTATAAAACATAATAGAATGATACAAAATTCTAATAAAATAATTTGTTTTTACTTATGCATTTTCACCAGAATTTAGGTAACATTTATTTATTTGAGTGGTATCAGCCATAAAGTTTATTTAAAAAGAAAAATAATAATCAAATATAATGAAATAAATAAAATACCTTCACTGGAAATATTAATTTCCAAGCTTATATTTTATTAAGATTTATTATATATCAAGTAGCAACAAAGAACAGATGGTGAAGAAATATTTTATTTTGATATTTCAAAGATACTTATGTATTTCAAAAATTCTCAGATTTGACTGTTCTATGAATATTTATTTATTATTAGAATTTTTCAAAGGTATTACTATGCAATTAGAAGCATTGCTAATGCTACTATTGTCAATGCTTAATTTGAGGGCCATTACCATAATTATAACTAAGAGAATAAAATTGCAGAACCATTTCAAACTGTCATATAGATATTTTTAATTAATAAATAAATTCATTTTTTTACTTATTTACTTTACATCCCGTATACTGCCCCTGTCTTGGTTACCCCTTCCCATAATCCTTTCCCCATCTTCTCTCCCTTTCTTCTTTGAGAGAGTGGCAGGCCATGCCCCCTCCCCTGTGCTCCTGGCCCTGACTTCTTCGGCATTTCATGTCTCTGCATGGCTATGTGCTTCCTCTCCTCTGATGCTTGATAAGGCAGCCCAGCTAGTAGAACATATCCCAAATACATGCAACAGCGTAGATGGAAAGTCCTCATTCCTATTATAAGCGACCCACATGAGGGCCAAAATGCACATCGCTACAAATGTGCAAGGATGCCTTGGTCTACCCCATGTATGTTCTTTGTTTGGTTGTTAAGTTTCTGAGAACCCTAAGGGTCCAGGTTAATGACTCTGTTGATTTTCCTATGGAGTTCCTATCCCTTTTGGGACCTGCAATCCTTCCTCCTATTTTTCCATAAGAGTCCCTAAGCTTCATCCACTGTTTAAGTGTGGGTGTCTGCATCTGTCTGAGTCAGCTGCTGGTGGAGTCTCTCAGAGGAAAACATGCTCCTGTCTGAAAGTATTATAGAGTTTTATTAATAATGCTAAGGATTAGTGCTTGCCCGTGGGATGGGTCTCAGATTGGGCCTGTTATTGGGTGACAATTCTCCCAGTCTCTACTTCATCCCCTATGACTGCATTTCTTGTAGATAGGATATAAGTAGAGCAACAGTCTGTGCAGGCAACCTGGTCCTGGTCGAGCAAGAGGTCTGGAACCCTGGAGACCTGGTGGGTGGTAATTTCCACATGTATGGGATTGAAGGTGTTTGACCAAGCCTCCTGGGCCCTTGGCTCCTGTTGCAGTCACAATCTCCCACAGCACCCCCACCTCCCCACCCCCCACACCCCTCACTCCCGTAGGAAAGGTATGTGATATTGGTCACATATAAGCAGCACCAAGCCTCCTTACATGCAAATAAGGTTACCTCAAGCTCTCAGTCCAAACCAATGGGAAGTTCTTGCTGAATCACACCCCCCCTCCCAACTGTATATAAATCCTGTCCAGGGAATTAAAGGTGTCCGTGAACTACTCTGTCCTCTGAGTCTTTTGTTCTAAGAGCTGTAACACTTGGGAAGAGGTCTACTCTCCCAAATGCAGCCTGAAGCAGCTCCTCACTCACGATCCTCACTGGCTAGCTGGCCTCTGCTCCTCACTCCTCACTGGCTAGCTGGCCTCTGCTCCTCACTTCTCACAAGCTAGTTGGCCTCTCGTAGGCCCAGCCCTACCCGACTTAGTGCAGGGCAGCACCGAGTAACTGAACAACCTAGAAGGTATAGCAGAGATGAAGGTGGAGACACCTGCAGCAGCAAAAGCAGGGGAAGCAACTTCTCCTCCCCACCAGTGCTCCCTTCCCTTCACTGGAACTCTCTCGGGCTGGGCCAGCGATCTCCGTGAAAGCCTCTGGTATACAGGCCCACAGATATATATTTTGTGTTGAAAGTGTTGTGGGTGAGCTGGTGTCTCTATAGCTTCACTGGCATTGCTGCCTCTTCGCAAGTTCCTACTCTTCCATAGGAGGTGGCCTCCTTAGGTTCCAGGTCCCCAATGTATTCACAGCTAACGTCATCTCCAATGATTCTGGGGTGCCTCCCTTATCCCAGTTCGCTATCTCACCCTGGTGATACCCCAACCTCTTCATCCTTGTCAGTTGAAGATTTCCATTCATTTTCCTGGACATCTATCCATGTCTCCTGTCCAATACCACACCAGATCCTGAACACCCCACTCCCCTCTTTATCCCATGTCCCTTGCTCCGACCTGCAGGACTTTAACAATGGGGTTCTCGAGAAGAGGGAATTGCAACGACAAATTTGGGAACAGGAGACGTGAAGGAAGGAGACAAGACAAAATATTCTGATCAAGTCTCAATTTACTCTAGGGAAAGGCACTATTTAAAACTCCAGACCACAAAGGTATTTTTGCCCAGGTGCAAGGGCCAAACCCACGTTATTGTTTGGTTGCACATCAGCATAACTGGAATGTTCACATCATAAAAAGTCTGGAAAGGAGTGTCCTCATTGTGAAAAGTCTGGAGAAGAATGCCCTCATTTTAAGGTGTCTGGAAAGCCCCCTATCGTAAAATATCCCGAGTCAATTTCAGGGATGGAAGCAAGCTAGTGGAAGAGACAAAAGAGTGTTAGTTTAAAGATGATGGTCCATGGACAAGATGGAGACTGAGATGCCAGGTGCTTTTGTTCAATAGTCCCTCATTCCTCCCAGTTCCCTCCCTCCATTTGCCTCTTAGGACTATTTTATTCCCTTTTCTAATGGGTGAGAAGCACTTAAAGAAATGTTCAAAGTCCTAAGCCATCAGGGAAATGCAAATCAAATTAGTTCAGAGATTCCATCTCACACCCATCAGAAGGTCTAAGATCAAAAATTCAAGTGATAGCACATGCTGGTAAGGATGTGGAGCAAGGGGAAAAATTCTTCATTGCCTGCCAGTGGAAACTTGGATGAGCACTTTGGAAATCAATTTTGGGTTTTCTCAGAAAACTTGGAATAGTTCTACACCAAGACCCAGCTATACCATTCCTGCACATATACCCAAAACATGCTCCAGCATATGTGGTACACCCATATAATGGAATACTATTAAAAACCAAGACATGAAGTTTGCAGGCAAATGGATGGAACTTGAGAAAACCATCCTGAGTGAAGTAACTTAATTTAAAATGGACATGTCCGGTATATACTCACTTATAAGTGGATATTAGCCATTAAATACAGGTACCATGTTACCCTCCACAGACCCAAAGAAGCTAAACAAGAGGGAAGACCAAAGCTAGGAAATAGGAATTATATAGTCTTAACTTGTTCTCTATGCAATCCATGATAATCTTGAACTAATGAAATTCCTCCTTACTCAACCAGTTCAATACTGAGGTTACAGATGTGAAACATAACAATAAACTTGAGGCAAGTCTTTTTTAATTTATTATTAATTTCTCAAAACCTTAAATTTCTCTGCTATGCTACTTCATAACTATTGTATTTTTATTTAACAATTTTCTGGTGGTTTAAGGTTAAACAATATTGAAATGTTTGGTAAATCATTAGTTAATGTACAAAAGAAGCCATAAAAGAATGTAAGGTGTGCTTGAAGGGACCAAAAAAAAAAAAAGTGGGGGCGATGATGTGTTCACATAATAATCTCAAAATTTAAAACCCTGAAAATCATGCAAATTACTGTAGTCATCTACATTTTCTGCCTTGAAATTAGTATTTTCTTAAATTATATTTCAACTATGATATCAGGATTCCCTATCTCTGTAAATTAAATTTATTCTCAAAAATGATGATTTTAATATTCTGTACATTGATAGAACCAATGTAATGCTTCGTGGAACACCTACAGTTGAGTTTTTAAATAATATCATGAGATTCATACCAAAAAATTAAAATTATTTCAGCACCTTTTTTTTTTTTT
>NW_022196894.1:68916305-68979598 GCF_008632895.1 Mastomys coucha | reverse complement strand
TTAGTTATTTGATAAGAAAGCTATAAGTTGCTTCCCTGTTTTAATTTGTTCCTTTGGTACAAAGCATCTAGGAACAACATATAAAAAGCTTGGTTTGTTCTTGTGTTAATAAAACCAGTGCTATAAGTAAAGACCACTGTAATGTTGCATTGTGTCTCCTTTCAGTGGAAAGTCATTGAAAATCCACTGATATTAACTGAAACTATTTCCTAATTCAAGTTTTATGAAGGATACTTGATCAGAAGGTAAACATATCCAATCTTATATGTGATGAATTATTAATTCCATATAGTGATAATAATAAACAACACCATTGGGAATAGTTGTGACAAGTAGAATTTTTAAAACTTGCACAAGTTTTCACTTAAGAAAAATTACTAGAAATGAAAAATTAAAATAATATGCCTAATTACATTTTAAATAAATATATTAAAGTATAAATTAGACAAACTATTGTATTCTAACAAGAAACAGTCACAGAAACAAAAGAACAATTATACATATATACGTTTGTGAACATTTTATATGTTTAATTATTATATGTATACTGCAATTTAAATATATGCATTAGATACTAAGTTAATCTGGTAACAATGACACCAAACAATATATATGTGATTTGCCTTCTAATATTTTCCTAATAATATATTTGTGACTTTAAAATACTTGCAGTAAAGTTCCTTTTTTTCTTGTACAGAAAAGTAAATATGAGATAGGAACTCTGCAATGAGGCCATGCCTTCAGCTACAACACTGAGATAAATCGAGTACAGTGACTCAAATTCTGTGAAGCACACAGTAGATTTCAGTGTGTCTTTAAAACTCCAGGCATGGTGCAATTTTCTGAATTATTCACACATAATCACTACAGGGTATTACATTTAAGCATAATGAAAAAGTGCCTCAGAGCAGACAGCCATGGAGGGCCTTGCCTGTGGGTTGAATGCATTAGTATGTTAATACCACAGCATTCGCTGCCTTAATGTGTTAAATTTCTCTACTCACTGATGGTGGCACAGGTAATAATATCTGATGTCTATGATTAAGCATTTAATCATGATGTTCTCCACTTACTTGATATTACAGGAATATAGACACTAAAATGAAGAAGAAAAAGACTAGTTCACTAAGTGGCACTGATTCTCCATTAGAGAGTCAGTTAGATATGTCCATCAGAAGTATGCCAAATCATGGACTAAGTAAATTCTATCTTTTAAGCAAAGAAGAACACTATTATTAGTGCTGTGAACATCCCATCTTTAAGAAGAAAGTGCATTGTGTTCCTAAATCTAGGAAATTTAAACTGATATATATGTGAAATGATATCTCAATTTTAAAATTATAATCAAAATCTATATTAAGATTGGCATAACATCTCATGTTTACAACGTAAAATACATTTTGAGTTTCTAGAGTGTTATTTAATGAAAAATGTCTTGTGATAAATTAGAAAGAATATTATACATTTATATTATTTTATAATATTTAATACATTGATAAAGCTTATTATTGTGTGAATAACCACCCCCTCAATAAAAAAATTAGTGAGCATTCATTATTCAAACATAAGATTAGATTCATATGCTTCCAGATTGAAGTATATGAAGAAGATTGATGCTAGTCTTAGGTTGATATAAATGGGCTTTGAAATAATTACATATTTATAATCAAGAAGATGACATCCTATAGGATATATAAACTATAGATATACAGTGATATCTAATGAGAACATACACTTCAGTTTCAAAATAGCACCTTCATAGTGTTTCAAAGATGCTTTATTATAACACAAATTAGGAAGCAACGTAATCGGTTACAAAAAAAAAAACAGGTAAAATGAATGGATTTAAAATGTTATAAGCACCAGAAAAAAAAATTAGTGAAAGTATTCATAACTCTCTATTACTGTGAAATGTCAAGGTGAGCAAGGTCAAGTATAAAAGAAAGTATTAAATTTGAGGCTTGGTGTTTCAGAGGGTGGTAGGCTGGCTCCATTAATATGTGAATCTGTAGCTGAGGTTGAGATTTTTGTGTTGAGACAACAAACAAAAAAGTCGAGAAAGGCTAACTAGGAGGAGCTCTGGGCTTTTACATTTCAAAGCCCACCCCCCTAAGTGACACACCTACCCCAACAAGACCACACCTACCAATCCTTTCCAATCAGTTCAACCAACTGTAGAATGGATAAAACAATTGATATATATGAGCATATGGAGGCCCCTTTCTCATTTAAATTATAGCTCCCACATCCAGCCCCACGCTCCCTTTCTCCTCAGAGAAGGGGCAGACTCCATGGATATCAGCCCTCCTTGGCATAGAAAGTTGTAGTAGGACTAGGCACATCTCCTATTGAGGTTAACATGACAACCTAGCCCGGGAAAGGGATCCAATAACAAGTAACAGAGTCAGAGACAGCTTCTGTTCCCACTGTAATGGGTCCGGCACATATATTACATATGGGTATGGAGCCTAGGTCCATCCCATGCTAGCTCTGGTTGGTGTTTCCGTCTCAGCAACCCACTATGGGTACCGGGTAGTTAAATGTGTGTGTTTTCTGGTATTGTTCTTGACCTCTCTAGCCTTTAATCCTTTCTTCTCATCTCCCACAGGATATTTTGAGCTCCACCTAATGTTTGGGTGTGGGTCTCTGCATCTGTTTTCATAAGCTGTAGGGGGAAGCCAATCAGATGCCAGTTATGTTAGCCTACTTGTCTGTAAGGATAGCAGAATATAATTAATAGTTGTGGGTTGTTTCTGTATTATGGCACAAGTCTCAAGTCCGGCCAGTTGTTTGGCTATTCCCTCAATTTCTGTTCCTTCTTTATCCCTGAACATCCTATGGGGAGAAAAATTGTGATTCTACGGTTTTGTGTCTGGGTTAGTGTCCTTATTTCTGCTTTGGAAATCTTGCCAGGTTATAGGAGGTACTATTTCAAGTTACGTATCCTCCATTGCTAGAAGTTTTAGCTAGACCACCCTCATAGTAAAAGCTAAAATTAATGCTCCATATCTAACCAAGTACATATCATATCTTTTTCTAAATTTCATGTGGTTTTGATAAGAATTGAACTATGAGCCGGGCGGTGGTGGCGCACGCCTTTAATCCCAGCACTTGGGAGGCAGAGGCAGGTGGATTTCTTGAGTTCGAGGCCAGCCTGGTCTAACAGAGTGAGTTCCAGGACAGCCAGGGCCACACGGAGAAACCCTGTCTCGAGAAACCAAAAAAAAAAAAAAAAAAAAAAAAAAAAAAAAAAAAAAAAAAAAGAATTGAACTATGTAAGAAGGACTTCATGGATCCACCTTAGTTCCAACATTTCAGAATCAGAGGCTGGTTGATGTCTGTGAGTTTTTTAGCCTGCTTAGCCACTGCAGTTCCAAGCTTATCCATATCTATCTATGTCCAAGAGATATAATGAGACTTTGTCTCAATTAATTAATTAATTAATTAAGAAGGAATAAAGAAAGAGAGAAGTTTTACTGTAACAAATATTTTGGTGCAATTTTCATCTTACCATTTAGCTGATACTCTTCAACTTAGCTAAAATAGTTATGTGAATAAATCCAATTAAATTACATTGTTCTTTATTATTTTTACAAGCATAAAATGTTGCTCAATTGAAAATAAAGCATAAGAATTATTTGTTTATTATGCATTGAACTTTAGTCACATTATATATTTTTACATATGTTCTTTAGCTATAGAATTAATAGTTTCTTTATTCAAAGATTATTTTTTCATAGAAATAGTATATCAGGAAATTTTATTTTATACTCCTTGGAATATAGAATTTATTAAATTGCTGATTGACTTTAGGCTGAAATGTATGAGGAAAAATAATATGTAAGAAAAAAGGGATTTCAAGAAAAAATGTTTTCTTGTATTCTTAATATAAAAATCACATTCTATAGATTAAATAACTGTAATACCTGCAGCATTATTGCATTTCTATATTTTCTGAAGCCTAGCTCACTGAAAGGAAAAAATTTAAATTATAAGTTGATGTCTTAATTTAACAACATCAATTTAAATTAATTGATTAAATTAAACATTTAATTTAAACTGTTTTTGAATTGATGCTACTTGACACAATTATTTGAGTTTTTTGCAAATTTAAGTTATATCATTAACTAATTTTTGTGATTTTTTTAATTGAAAGAGTCATGTTTGTCAATAATTTTAACATAACTTTTTTATATTATAAATAGTTGTGAAAGGAAATATTAGATGAATGAACCTCAAAAATCATACTGAATAATTTACTAAACATTTTCTTACATGAAAATCTATTTTTATTTATTAATGTTGTCTTAATCGATTTAAAGTTGAGGCAATAGGTTTACCATGAGGCTAAAGATATTCTGGATTACATATTTAGTACCAGGTGATATAGTGGTACAAAGAAATATCTTGTCAAAATAAAGAAAAGTCATTTTAACAATTTCTATTAACATAGCATGTTTGTATAGAATTTTAATGTATGTTCTTTTGCAACTAAAATTACATTTTAGATTTAACTTTAATGTAAAGAATAAATCTATATTCATTTTTCTTATGATCTCCTTGCATGAAAATTAAGCATATTTTAAAATAACTAGCAACTTATTTCCTACTGATTCTGGGTTTAATCATCAAAATATTTGGTTTTTCCTTTTTACGGAGACTTGTTTTTCTTTAATAATGAAATAAAGTTTACATTTTATTATTAATTTGCTTATTAATTATGTTTTATGGTTGTAATAGGCTTAGCAAATAATGAGTGCCTAGCTATAATCCTGCATATAAAGCCATTATGTTAAATATGTGTTCACTCAATTCTATATAGCAATTTTGCTCAGTCATGGTCATCTTCCTTCCTCTGAAAGCGCCCATTCAGCCCTTAAGAATTCTTCTTAGATTCACTGAAAAAGAATGATTTAAGTGATTCTATGTAGACCAGCACAGTCAAAATTCTCAGAGAAGATGTGTTAACTAGCATCCTGGGGACACAGCAATCTGGAGAATGTTCTATCATGTAGAATATGGATGACAGAAAGGCTGCTATTCCCCTATAAACAACTTTCCTCATGTATACATGTGGGAGAGACCATCTTATCGTGGTTTATTCTAAAAGTATTTAGTCACCCAACAGTGTTAGTAATCATGACACAAATTTAACATTTTGCTTCATTTGTGACCAAATTCTGAAAATAAAGTTTAAAGCAAAATAATAGATTATTTACCTATATTTACATCCTATTTTTAGTCTTCAGTATTCAATAGCAATAGAATATCCAGCCCATTTCCAATTAAGCTAGTAAGGAGGTAAAATAAGCCAAATTTAAATGAAATATCAGTTTTACTTGAAAATATGCCACTAATTCCATTTGCAGCACCAAGAGGAACCAGTAATTATAACATTGGTTGAAACATTCTCAGTCATTAATGACTTTTAAATCTGTTATTCTATCAGATATATGTCATGCAATTGGAAATCTTATGTTTTGTGTTTCCTGTTTATGTGCTTTATGAAGTAGTCAGAAATGATCAGTTTTAGGCATACCATACATATGTATAAAGTATGTACATTTTATATATGTACAGAATTTTACTACTCATCTCCATTTATAAATTTATATTATATAAAAGTTCATGAATTCACAAAAATTCTACATTAATTCTCTTGATACTATCTCCTTTTCCTCTTAATTCATTTAGTCAGACATTAGTCAAAATGATACTATAAAACAAAACTAAGAATGGGTTTCTTCCTTGCAAAACAGTTTCTATACAGATCCATTCATTATACATACCATCCAAAAGCAAAACAGAAACCTCATAAAGATGTTATAGATGTGGTTAATAAGCCTTTAAGGATGCTCAGAGTCATGTTTCATCAGAGACACATATCCAAACCACAATATATTCAGCCATAACATTAGAATGGTGTAGTCTAATCCTGGTACATTATGAAGCATTATGTCAACAAGGAGAATTACAAAATAGTAATAGTTTATTTAATAGTAATAGCAGTAGTTTATTTAACTTAATCCTATTTGATATTTAAGTAGTGAGCTACAATGTGTCCACACAAAAATGATTTGCCTGAGTGTTTATATTTCTTTATTCATAAGACTATAAGATGGCTCAAAATTGAACCAATTGAATTATTCTCCAGCAAATGATTAGAAAAATATACTGGAAGACATAATATCATTTAGCACTAAAATAAATGACATAGCAAATCATGAAAGATCAGGGATAATATGGAACACAGACAATCTTTAAAAACTGCAGAATTTGTTTGATGGTTCTTCTATCACAAAAGATCAGAGAGTTTGTGACCTAAATTGCAATTATTTCATAATTATGGAGGGATGGAGGCTTAAACAATAAGTGGTTAATAGAATTCTCTTGAGATCTCTACTCTTCTCAAATTACAGATGTCTCCTCTCTTTAGATATCTCATGTAATCTTTTATATAGTCATCCTCAGGTCATGGTACTTTTCCCTAATTTCTTCTGTGGTGGCAATCAGATCATAATACATCATATAGTGTTTAAATCTAATTACCTGGGTAATGTCACCATCACTTTCACATGGAGTTTGAGAGACTTATATAATTTACGAGTTTCATAGTTTTACAATGGTGTTATATACTATAATATAGACATGGAGGCATTCTGGAAAAGGAACATCTAAGAAAGTAATGAGTGACTTCCATGTGTTAGGATGGAAAGAGTAAAGAGTCAGTTTAACATAGTCGATTAGGAGACAGTACAATAAATGTGAAAAACAGCAATAGAGGACACATGTCACTACCCATTTTTCTAAGGATAGTAAAAGTGCAAACACAAGTTTGACTTTTAACTTAACTGTAGTCTTTCGATGAAAACAACTTGTCATGGAAGTACACAGACTATAATGAATTTACCATTCTGGTTATAGTTGATAGAATCCATGTGTATCTCCTACTAAATGTTGTTGTAAACATAAAAATATTCTAAAATATAAATGATACTTTTAAAAGACACAATAAATTGCTTCAAAGAACATGGTTTTACTATTGTTCTTTTACAACAATCATTCTCTCCCCCATGCTTTCTCCAAGAATATACAGAAGTACATTCCATGCCACTTGCAATTCATAAATATTCTTGTGATGCCCTTCATAAATAAAGTACTGACATCTATAGTCCATGGGCAGCTCTTGTCTGCTCAGTAGTGAATGGGTTTTACACATCTGTCCATATGGCGATAACACCCTCTTGTGACTAGGAATAATGGTTGATGGAACAGCTGCTCAGGTTTAGGATCTGAGGCACTGAATAGAGCAAAAACTATGTATCCTGGAAACAAATCCCATGACTATCCTATTGTCAGGAGAGATTTCAAATAAATAGAAATAAGTATGAAATAATCCCTTAACTATACATCAAACTATATTGTTTTTCTTTATGTATGATTTTCAAGTTCATCAAAAGATCAATTTTGAAAAATTTCCTTGTAAACATTTAAATAATTTTGAAAAATTTACATTTCAGGGCAGTCTACTTAGCTTACATGCAGGAACACCAGAAGTATCTCAAGCTTGGAACTTTTATTAGTCCTGTATGAGTTAGTAAATACAAAGAATCAAATTATATATTATTATATATCTGATAAATTATTTCAACATGTTAATACAAGGGAGAAAAATGTTCAGACTATAGCAACTGGACCAAGTGGCATCCTAGTTAAAATCCAAATTATTATAATCTGGAATGTCTAATTCTGTGAACTTAAATTATGAGGGCACTTTGAACATCAGAAAGATATTATTAGATATAGCATGCCATGCAGAAATATTTCTTTTGCAGCATTAGCAATAGCAAATTGCATCTTAAATTTTGACAGTGTAAGCATTTGTGAAGTGGAATGAAGCATTTTATACATACATATATATACATATATGTAATTACATATATAACGTATGGATATATAATATATGTAAATTTGAAAGGAGTTTTTTATTTAGGTGCTGAGATTTGAACAATTGGGTAGAAAGGAGAGAAAAATCTTATTTTTTAAATATCAAAAATCAATTAACGTATTACAAATATACATTAGAGTATAACAGAAAGCAAACATTAACATATCAGATGGGAGAGAAAACCATTTCAGATCTATAGCTCCAGTCATAGTGTCACAGTTGGCTATTGATATTAGTAATGTCTCAGACAGCAGGCGTGGTTGTACTCCAATGAAACTCATTTGTACAACCATGTTTTACTGTTTTCAATTGATTTTAAAGCATGGTTCTTTGAAATGCTAATGCTATTCTTATAATACTTGTACAAGTAAATTGATCCTTGAAATTGGTACTCAACCTCTTTCTGCTATTTCATATATTTAGGGAGTTATTGACAAATAATTCATGTTACACAATATTTCCCTTGTCAATATTTGTTCACAGTAAGTTCCACAAAGGTATAGCAGTAAGTGAATTTAGGTAGAGAGTATCTCCATAATATCCTTTGTGAAAGTCTTTTTCATTATTATTTTTTCATTACTATGGCTTCCAACAAATTCTGTTCATTATTTAAATATTTGGGTTTATTCTTTTTTGTTTATTCATATTTATTAATTATTTTGCTTATTTATATTTCAAATGTTACTCCCTTTCCCGGTTCCCCCTCCATGAGTTTCTTTATGCCATCCCCTATCCACACTGCTTGTGAGAGGATGCTCCCACACCAAACCATCCCCTCCAACCTCACTCCACTATCATTCCCCTTCCCTCAGACATCAAGCTTATACACATTCTTTCCCACTGAAGCTAGAGAAGATAGACTTCTGCTACATCTGTAGCGGGAGGCATGGATCAGGCCATGTATGCTCTTTGATTGATGGCTTAGCCTCTGGGAAGTCTAAGGGCCAGGGTTAGTTGATTCTATTGATCTTTTGGGGGGTTGCAATGGCCTGCAGATCTTTTATTCCTTCCCCTAACTCTTCCAGTGGTTTCAGACCTCAATCCAATAGTTGGCTGTAGTAACTGCATCTGTCTCAGTCACCTGCTGGTAGAGCCTCTCAGAGGAAAGCTGTGCTAGATTGTGCCTGCAAACACATGGCATCATTAATACAGTCATAGTTTGGTGCCTGCACATGGAATGGATCCCAAGTCACTGGATGGTCTTTCCTTCATTTCCTTCTCCATTTTTGTTTCGGCATTTCCTTTATGCAGGACCAATTCTGGGTCAAGAATTTTGAAGATGGGTAGGTGGCCCCATGCCTCATATGGAAGGTATGTTTATCTACTGGAAGTGGTCTCTGTAAGTTCCATCTCCCCACTCTTGGGCATTTTGGCAAAGTCATCCTCATAGGGTCCTGCGAGCATCTTACAACCCTGATATCTGAGCTCTGATTCTAGAGTTTCCATGCCTTAATTATGGTTTTACTCCTGTGAACAGACACCATGACCAAGGCAACTCTTATAGGGACATTTAATTGAGGGTAGTTTACTGGTTCAGAGATTTAGTCCATTATCATCAAGGCAGGTCCATGGCAGCATTCAGACAGGCATGGTGCAGAAGAAACTGAGAATACTACATCTTCATCAGAAGGCTGTTAGCAGCTTCTAGGCAGCTAAGATAAGGGTCTTAAAGACCACACTCATAGTGACACACCTACTCCAAAAGGCCACACCTTCTAATAGTGCCAAGCATATAAAAACCATCACATTTCATTCCCTGGCCCCTATTGGCTTCTTCAAACATGAACCTATGGGGGCCATTTCTAAACATAGCATAATGCAAAATATATTCAGTCCAACTTCCATAGTCCCCATAGTCTGTAGCAGACTAAACAATGTTAGAAGTCCAAAGTTCAAGGTCTCTTTTAAGTTTTACCCAGTCACTTAACTGTAATCCCCAAAGCAAGATGGGAAACCAGCTGGGAAAACTCGAAACTCTGTATCTCCATGCCTGATGTCAAAGCAGTCTTCAGATCTCCAACTCCTTTTTCATCTTTGCTGACTGTAACAAACTTCTTTCTCCTGGGCTGGTTCCACTCCCTGTTAGCAGCTTTCCTCAGCAGATAGCACATGGCCTCTTGAACATCTTGGTGTCTCCAAGGCAACTTTGATGTTACCATGTTCATGTTGCAATGTCCTGCAAAGGACTGGTATCACTTCTCTAGCTCTGCCCTCTGTAGCACTCTAAGCTCAGGCGGATCCACTCCTCTGCTGTTACTGTTCTTGGTGATCATCCAATGGTACCAGCATCTTCTATATGCTGGGGTCTTCAGCTCCAAGTAGCCTTCACCAATATCCTTTCATAGACTCTTTTCATGGTACCAAGCCTCAACTCTTTTGCATGACCCCTTCAGTCCTGGGTCATCAACTGCAAATGAGGTTGCACCTTCACCCATGGCCTTCCATGGCCTCTCACAGTGCCAAGCCTCAGCTGTCCTTCATGACCCAATCAAGCTTTCAAAACCAGTACCTGGTTGATTCTTACACATTACCAAGTACAGGTGCAGCGTGGGGTAAAACCTTGGCTATTTCTGGAACAAGGTGTCTTTGTGCTCTCAGAACATGCTTCCCAGATTTCACCTCAGTGATGCTGGTCTCTTAATCACCACTAATTTCTTACCTCCAGCTAACTAGCATCAGTTATGCCAGTAGTCACATTTATTCTGTACTATAAAACCAGACCAACATGGCCAAAGTATCATGAATTTTAGTGATGAGGGCTATGGATATTACTATCAATGGGTAATGACACATATAAAAAGAAGGTAGTTTATTATGTCCATTTAGCAAAGCAACAACAATGGGTGTTCCCCTAAGATCTATGACCTCACTCATTATGACTTTGTAAATATGGTTACAGTTTAGAGAGGAGCATCTACTATTTTAAAAGTCAATTAAAAATATAAATTAAAAGATGTTTCAATGGAGACACCTTTCATAGGTAAATTATGTTCTTCCTGAAAATGAAAGGTATTGTTTTTATTGTTTGAGAGTTTCTTAGATGCATATAATGTGTATTTAAGAACAAGGAGATAATAATAGCTGCATATACAAAATATAGATACATATCACTAAAAGGCTTACATTATACAATATATACATGTCAGAAATTTGATCAAAACTCACACCTGTTTTCTTTCCTCCAATTCTTCCCTTTCCCTCAGAAACATTTTTCACCCTCCTATTTTATTGAAACCAGCTGAGTGTACACACTTCTGTCACTACTGTAACATCTACTTCATCACCAATGAAAGCTGTCTATTTCTCCAGCAGCCATCAACTGTCAATACCTCCTCAGCATGAGTCTGTCTTCAGTACATGTTGGGATTCTGTCTGCCTTGATTGTGTGAAGTTTGTGCAAAGGTCACAGCTATTGTGAGATGATATACATATCAGCACTATCATGACTACCAAATATGTAGACACTCACTAGCTCTGTCTCTTTTATAATCTTTCTACCCCTCCTCCGTGATAATAACTGAATTTTAAGGAGAGCAGATGCAGTTATCAGTATGAGGTTTTGGATGCTTTTCTATATATTTTTTTTTCTTCTTTAAGAAAGCACCAGAGGCCCTCAAAGCATTACAGATTATTATCAATTTCCTTGGTTGATAGCCAGCTGAGCCCTTTTGCTTCAGATATCACTTATGTTGGTTGTTAGACTTTGGGAAAATCAAGGTGGATCTGAGCTGGAAGTTACTTCCTACTCTCTTTCATAGTACCAGATATTAGTAGGAAAACTGGACATGGTCAGAGAGGGTAAGTTATTTGTGGTCTTACCCCAGATGTAGATCAAGACAGTTACAATGGTTTGCCTGACAGTGGTACAGAAATTGTAAATTAATGCTACAAAAATGGTCCAAGGCTTGACTAATATGGGACTAACCAATCACCTTTTGATCAGAAACAATTTATATTGTGTTTATGATCAATCAAAACAAATGTGTTCAAATGCTAATTTGCCATACATATATTATATTATGTAAAACATCAACGAAAATATTTTCCTATTTTGAGTAGTCATTTGTATTACTCATGCCATGGTTTTTAGTAATAGCGATTTCATTTAACTTAGTGGAAACACTTTAGTGAGACTTATCTCCAGTTTATACATTTAGGCATAATTGTCTTCTGGCATTAGTTTCTTCATTTGTCTATTTTTTTATAATAATGTTATAAATCATCACTTTGAAGGAAAACATATTTTTTCAATTTTAAAGATGTATAATGTTTTATTTTCCTGTTAAATATAATAGATTAAGATATATTTATTTTCATAGTCTGTGTTCAAATGCATTGAATAAAACTTCAACTTTATCTTTTTTCAGTATTTTTTGGCTTTTGTAGGCTCTGAATTTTCATATAAAGTTTAGAATCAACATTAAACATATCACATATAAACAAGGTATTGAAATTTCCATTATGATTATATTTATTACCCTCAATATATTTAAAAGCTACTTAAAATTTCAGTATGCTCATTTTATTATTTCCATAATGTAAGAATGTGGTTCTATTTGACTGTTTCCAATCCCGTTTTCCCTATATATTATGCTTAATGGCATGGATTATAGATGTTACATTTTTGATGTCTGTTGGACTTTGAAAGAATCATTCCATAAAATGGTGGATCTTTTTTGAAAAGTAATTAATTTGATTACAGTTCTGTTTGATCCATTTAAGATGTGTTGTTAAGCTTCTTTAGTATGAGCACAGGCATCCTTTGTTCTGGTAGTTAATTAGTTCTGCTTTCATGATAAATCCCTTCTAGAATCCCTCCTGAACAGCCCATGAATACAGTTAGGTCAATTCTTTGCTTTTACAAGGTGTTCAAATGTTTCAAAATCCTGGTAGGCCCTTTGTTCTTATTCCTCCCATTGTTACTGTGCTCTAAGATGCTAGCTTCATGGAGGTGCACCTTAGTGGATGGCAGTACGTATTGATATCGCCAGGGGAAAAAGCAAAGCCTAGATCTGCCATGTCCCCTGGAGGTACTGAAGAGCAAGGTAAACTGTCTATAAGAACGTCTCATGAATTCAAATCATCTTTAAAAGAACCACAGCATAGCTGCAAATTGGGGCTCTAGCACACAAAACAACAAGTGCTATTTTGTACTGTGTATCCAATGAGATAATCAATTGAAACTATATCAGCTGTGTTTCTAATTAAGAAAATATATTTCAACTGGTGATTTTTCTGTTTACACAAAGTATTTGTATTTCATTTCTCTTTTTGGCAGCATATTCATTCAGACATATGTTTTTAACTTGTTATCAAATTAACATTCTTTTGATAGGCTTCTATACCCTCCCCCCAATTTTCTTTTGAAATTCTATTTCTGCTAACATTTATTTATACACTATTTTATTGTATTATTTCATGTTTCATTATTTTATATGGCACATCGGAGACTGGACTGAGGGTCTCGTGGCTGTTAGGATGATTCTCTACCATGAGTCTCCATGTACAGTCATCTTTTTACCTTTGTGTTGGTGGAAGCTCTCTTTAATTTGCTCCTTCAGGACTTGAACTTTCTATAGTGAAGAGTGGATGTGATTTCAATGTCCTTCCTGAGCCCCTTGGGGAAGAAGGATAACAGATATATGCCACCAGGTCAACACAAATTCACTCTTAATGTTTTCATCCTGAAGAGGTAGTATTAATATAATTCATATAAATATAATTTATATAAATAGAACAAACAGCAAAGCAGTGCTACTCAACCTGTGACTCTCCTTAAAGAGTCATAACTACCTTCCTCTGCCTCACTAACTAAATCAATAAATAAACTAGTTTTAAATTTTCTATTGTGTTACTTATTTAATAATTCACATTACATATCCTTATTTAATGAATAACAATTAATTTAGTCTTGAATTAAAATTCATTTGCCATTCATTTGTTATTTTTCTATGGTTTACTTAAATGTTGCTAACTTTTGTCAGTGTTTTCCAAATCAGTTACCTATTGCAATGTTATGTGGCTATCTTGATTTAAGTAATTGGTTCTTAAGTATGCATTCTTTCCTATTAACCATATAACATTTATCAGCATTATTTTTGTAATAATCAGGACACTCAATATTTTTCAATAATTCTGAAATTATGTAAATATAATCAAAATAGTATTAACGATATCTGGTTAATTTCTAATCCATTCACCATTACTTTTGGTCCTGTGAAGGTTTATGCCCCAGTGTAGGGGAATGCCAGGGCCAGGAAGTAGGAGAGGGTGGGTTGGTGATCAGGGGGAGGGGGAGGAAACAGTGTTTGTTTTTTGTTTTTGATATTTTTTTGGAGGGGTAACCAGGAAAGGAGATATCATTTGAAATGTAAATAAAGAAAATATCTGATAAAAAAGATTTAATTTCCAGAATTTTATATTAGTTTATATAATAAGCTCCTATAAACATTATATAGTCATTCAATATGTGGCTGTGGTCCAGCCTCAGTGTTAAATACAAAGACTGTTTACCCTCCAGCATAAGTGGCTCAGTACATGCAGGCTGTTGTAAAAGAGTATAACTACTCAGGCAGCTTATAAGCAACAGGAACTGACTCTTTGCTACTTTGTCAATACTGCATTTTTAACAAAGATTCACTTTCAGGGAAGAGAAGATATCTTCTATTTTTTATTTTTTTATTATATATTATGTACCACACACATTTACTAGGGTAAAGATATAATAGAATAGATTTCACTTAAAGAAATTAGCCAAACATATTCAAATGGTATTACCACCTACTCAGATCATATCATTAAAATAAATATTTAAGGTTGGCAAAATGCAAATAGTTTATTGATAGGTTTTCAATTATTTTGTCTTTTAGTCTATGTAATAATTTCAAGTTCTTTTTTCTTCTTGTATATTTTATGTATTTACATTTCAAATGTTATCCTCTTTCCTGGTTTCACTTCTGGATCCCCCCTCTCCCATCCTATCTCCCCCTACTTCTATGAGGATGTTCCCCCTCCCACCCACCCACTCACACCTCACCCACCACTCTGACTATACTGAGAAATCAAGCCTTCACAGGACTAAAGGCTTCTCTTCCTATTTATGGCAGACAATGCCATCCTCTGCTACATATGTGACTGGAGCCATGGGTCCCTCCATGTGTACACTTTGGTTGGTAGTTTAGATCCTGGGAGCTCTAAAGCTGGTATTTTTTCTTTCTATTACAGACACGAGTTTATTCATTCTCAAGATCCATTATTTAGTTTTCTATGTGGCTAAACATGAAAACAATATGCTATAATTTCATAGTAGATATTCTACTACTTATGTCCTGTGTGGTGTATTTTCTTCTACAGAAGAACATGTTGTGTATCCTGGATATTCAAATATTATCTGAAATGCCCTTTTTTCTATTTTTAAATAGCTATTTCATTGGCTATCCTTTCATCTGCTTTTACCCTACCACTCAGCATTCAAGATCTCACAAGGAAATGTTGTATATCTGTATTCTAACTAGATTCATTAGAAACTGTGTCACTTGTCTATGTCTGGCCATGCTGTTGATTACAAAGCAGTCTTGTAATTATTTAGTTAATAAAATTTCATTTCTATACAACCAGTTAATAATATAATATTTGGTAGGCTACTGTACTGTAAGAAATGTTAGAGTTCAATTTCAGTCCTAAGATCTCTTCACGTCATTTTAGTAGAAAAGGTTGTCAGATTTTTAAGTAAACATATAATTATCAAGCCTCATGCATTATGGATTGTTTTAAGTTTTACATTTCATGCATTGCAATGCTTCTCATCTAGCTAGGGTGTGCTGACTTGACAAGGCCTAGGCTGCATATCCACGTGACACGCAAAGTTGAATTAAGGGTGCAATGCCAGAGCTAGGCTATTGTGCTTAGGTAGTTTACAATTAATTTACTGTAACAATGCTAATTTAAGGCTGCATTGATATTCCATTTCAAGCATGCTGAAAATGTAATTGCAGTGTACACAGGACAAATAATAAGAATGGCTTGCCCAATTTATTATTCTAGAAAAGAATTAGTGTGATGGCCAATTAAAGGATATATTTAAATATAGTTATTATATTGTTTCTCATGCAGAACTAACTCTGAGAAGGTTAAAGGTGTTATTAAAATCATTAATTTGATTCCCTCTATAGATGACATAAAATTATAATAAAATATAATATATGGTCATGAGAGAACATTTTAACGAAGCCTTGAAATAACTGGAGGTTAGACCAATTACATGGTACTAATAAGATGAGAAAACTAATAGCACATTTTTTTTCTATTCTCAGAGTTGTGTGATTCATTTGAAATATTGGTTCTATATCAAATGAACACATTGAATATACACACAAATTATTTTGTTAATGTCTTTTGTCAATACTTACGTTTTTTTACTTGTCCTACTACATATTATTGTTTTGTTGCAAATATATGGAGCAACATTGGTGGTATAGTAGAAAGCATAATCGACCTTCACATGCAGAGAGTAAATGATTTTCATAAAAGTGAGTATTAAAGCTGATGTTTGACTCCTAATGTTTTTAATTAAAAAAAGAATGACCACATTTCTTCCTTTGCTTTCTACCCTCCAGTCTCTATCAGCAACCATCCCTCAAACATTTCCATGTAACTCACCCTTAAGTTTGTTACCTCTTTTTTTTATTATATCTGTTACACACACACACACACACACACACACACACACACACGCGTGTGTGTGTGTGTATTCGTATATTCACACATACAAAACATAGTAATCCATTTCTGATGAGGATATGCTTTTAGAGGCTGAACATTTTGCATTGAGAGGATAGGTTCTTGTCCCCCAGAAGTCAGTAATATAATTTCTTATAGCTCTTTATCTAAGCAAGAGAAGTTGAAAATGTCCTCTTCCATTTTAACATAGCAACTTTTAATCTCTCTGATGGTGTTACTTAACCCAATGAAACATACTGTTTACATTTGAATTCTTAATGGTTAAAAACAACAAAAACCCAATTCTTGCACATTCTCATTGACTTTCCTCCAGATATTTAGCTAGCAATTTAGTAAGAGCGTATATACATTTTGCTTTTATTACTGATATATTCATATATACACTTAAGTTTTCTTCTCTCATAGCAGAATATTTTAGATATTTTTTTTAGTATGTGCAATTAAACCTAAAAATTTCCAAGGATAGACAAAACAGATTTCAAGATCTAAAAAAGGAATTCAATATTGAAGAAAAATGCTCTCATTTAATAACAGTTCTAAAAATGTTAAAATGTCTATGTAAAGTTTTTAATTGTTTGTAAAATCTTACATAAAAACAACAAAAATGCTTGTTCTCAAATAACTAACCGTGCACGCCTATCAATTTATCACTAGGGCTGAACCACAGAGTATTTAAATATTTCAGATGATACCCATGAGTTTATCAACAAGATGTATTTGAACTGTATTATCGTCTTTTAACCTACCTTTGGTAAATAGATATTTTACAAGGGATACACACATATTTTGACATAGTGAACTTTTAATTTTTTAAATAATTAAGTATATTGGTTCTTGATATTAGATAAGTATTGCATTTAAGATCCATTTTATACTTTGGTATGAATAATAAGTTAATGATGTGGTTTTATATCCACTTTGCAGTCAATAAGATGAGATAAATTATAGACTATAGTGATCAATGACTAGCAAGAGACAACCTAAGCTTGAATGTGAAGATGTTGTATTACTTAGTTACATTTCTAATGAATGATGACACAATGACATGGATATTGCTGGTGTTGCTGTTTGGGGACAATATTTACTCCAGTGCATTTGTTTTACAGCTAGCTTCCCTGAATAAGGTGCCTTTTCCTGAAGTTTGTGCCTTTAAAGTCACTACATTTCCATTAGTTTCCTGTCACTGTTGACTGTTCAAGTTTTCCATGAAGTGTGTCTTCCTCCTGTCCATGAAATGGGAAGCAATGCATTGCTTGTTTTCTTTCCATGGGGGCAGAGGAGGGAAAACTGAATCATAAAGCTAAAATGAGAGATAGCACATGGACATGCCATCAATATTAGCCACCATCTTTAAAGATCAGTTGAACTTTTACATCGGTTGATAAAAAGTAAAGAAACAAGTTTTCTTTCAAAGAAGAGGATATGGGACTATCTCTTTGGAAATAAAACTTCATTACAATCAATAGAACTGCTGTGCAACATCCTGTTATAAATTTCAACTGGTCTCTGTCATGGTGAGGAGTACAAGCATACTTCAAAATAAAAGTACATTTTTATTCTGAACAATTTAACTTGCATGTACTGATCTTTGTTTATGGTTAAAAGACAATTTATCCTGGTAAAAACCAGGTTTAACTGCAAATTATTAAACTTTTGTCTTTGTACTCTGAGTGATGGGGTTACAGACATGAGGTATCCTGTGAATCATTATGTCTTTATGTCAACTTGTAAGGGGAGGTTCTATTGCAAACATCCTGTTCTCCGATTGATTCTTGATTTGTCACTAAAGAAGCCTGAGAGCTGACTGCTGGGTCAAAGGTACACACAGGACTTCTGGGAACCAGAAGGAAAAGGAGACATAAGGAAAAAGAGAGGCATTTACTGTCATGCTTTGGAGGAAGAAGAACGCAGTTATCATGTGAGGTCTGTGGGGTGCTTGGGCCTGTGGTCTCTGCTACAGGCAGGTGGCCAAGGATGTTTGGCAGGGGCTAGATGGGACTCTTCAGTGAAGCTTAGGTCAATTGAAGAGACAGAGATAATAATTTGGTAAGGGCATGCTATTCCAGGTAGGAGATAGTAACGCCCAGTAATTGTGCCAAGAAGGCAAATTGTAAAGTAACAACGTGTGTATGTGTGTGTGTGTGTGTGTGTGTGAAAGGTCTCAGGAGTGTGCTGGTAGCATGTCCACCTCCTGGAGCAAAGCCAGGTAGAATAAAGGGGGCTAGTAGCTCTGCCAATCCTGGGCAAAAGTGGTAGTGATTTAAAACTTCACACAGCATAAATTCATACTGATAACAAATAATGGAAAGCTCCCTATTGCTCATTGCAGCCTACTTCTACCATATCACAAGATCGTCATAGAAAATGAAAACCAAGTTGTTTATCAGACCTGTGCATTGCAGTCCTGACATTGCAAGTTACCGTGGTCAATGCAGACCATCTCTTCTGAGATGAATATAGTTTAAATATTTTCTTGTTCTGTTGACAAATTATAATTGAAAAATAATTCATGGAGCCTGGAAAGATGGTTTACTATGTAGTGTGATTGCTTAGCTAGAGTGACTTCCTGTGTTTTGAGCCTCTGTTTCAAGTAAAGCACAGTAGAGTGTGTACCTACAATTACAGATACAAGTGTCCTGGTAGAGACAAGAGGATCCTTGAATTCATCATCCTGACAATATAGACAATTAGTGAATTTTATATTCATGAAGAGAACACACAAAAAATAGATAGATAGATAAATAGATAGATAGATAGATAGATAGATAGATAGATAGATAGATAGATTGAAAGTAATAAGGTGAATAGCATTCCAGCAAGACACTGATATTGACAAATTACTTTTATACATATATATACATTGAAATACATGCATACCCTCATGCTGTATACCTAAATGTACACAGAAACTCCATACATATACATATACCACAAAAATATCCAGCCACATATACATACACACCCATAAGAGTCTTCAGCTTTAAGGAATAAATGTAGTGCTTTAGTTTATTTATACATATTTATCTTTTGGTGTCTCTTTATCCCTATAAGGGAAAAACAACAGCATGGTTAGATTACCTTTATGCTTATTTAAAATATATACATGAGTATTTCACAATGTAACTTTTGCTAATTAAAATCTGTTTGACAGTTCCTTGAGTAGGCTGCCTTCTATATTTTTTGGTAGTCATTTATGGCTTGACTGTTATTGGTTCCTTTGTTGCAGGTTATAGTATTTACTTGAATAATACGGGAAAACTTTACATTTCCATGTCAAGTAGTTCATATCAATGCTATGCAATGATTATTTTAATATTTCTACTAAATTTGGGTGTTTTTAGTTATTGTTGTTATAAAAGACAAGCTGGGTCCACTTGGGAAAGTATTTCCATGAGATACACCATGGAAAATGAATTCTGTTACACTTGTTTTTAACTTGGTTATGTTTTCAATATTATATTAATCTGTTTTTTGTATAATATATATAAGAGGCTGAGCAATTCGTGGAGACAATGATTTATTAAGCTTCTAGCTTGGCAGTTGATAATTTAAGACTGAGTATTAGATGAACTTATTTAACCTATGGTGAGGGCCCATGTGGCCGTATCACATGTGAGCAGGCACCATGGCAAGGAATGCCTTTCAGAGAGCAAAGATCACACATGAGGTAGTTAACATAAAGAAATGTGGGACAGCAATCCTTTGTAACAGCATGTCCTTATACAAGAAAGTAGTTGGATCCCATGAGCACTATATTAATTTTTTAATGGCCACATATCCAGTAACAATTATATTACAGAAAACCCTCACTCTCAGCACAGTGTAATTTCTCAGTATCACCAGGCTAAAAAGCAAGCCTCCATCTCATGGACCCAAGAGAACACTACAAAATACATTTGCATAATAGCAATATCTGCAGTTAGGCATTGAATATTTGTTCCTGGTCAACTTTTGTCTTTCTTTTTACAGTCATTTTTCCATATGCAGTGAATGTACCAAACTTCCCATTGGTTAACACCATCTATTATCAATTTTCTCACCATTTTAATTTCTATTAAATTTATCCATACAAAGCCTGATTTTCCTACCTTCAAAAAGAATCCTAGATTAATTATTTTAAACTTAGTATTTGCTTTATGTCCTACATATCATTATTTGATTTCAGCAATACTCCAACATCAGTTGACTATCTTCTACAGTGATTTGTGTATGCTTCTTTTTCAAAACTGCAGAGTGTTTTTTATGTGACCACGTGTATTGAATTTAATCTGTAGATATCTGGGGGTATGGGGTTGAATTTCTAAAAGAGTTCCTTCAAAGAGTATTTTTTTTACTTACACTTTGCATGTGTCTGAAAGTATCAGAAATGAAGAACCTTGGCAATTCTATGTTTAACCACACATAGTTACTTGCTTTAAGATGAGTAGGTTATAAAAATACTTTTTACTCATCTCTGTCTTTGCACTGTATTTGATCTACTGCCACATTGGTAAGTTTTCTCAAGATATTTATTTATTGGTTGAGGTTTACATGTACTTCTTCCTGCAAAATTTATTTCAATATGTCATAGAATAAAGATTTTGATATTCTTCAACATTCTAAAATCCAATTTCTCACTCTTCAAGGGCATCAGAAATTACCTCCTGTTCATGACATGTGGCCTATTAAAACTATGGCAATGAGCCAACAGAACACTGGCAGTAAACACAGGGACAATTCCAAGATCAGCTTTTCCTTAATTCTTTAAGTTCTACTCTGATCTTTCAAAACTGTTCTTTGATGAATTTTGTTGGTTGTATTGTGGTTCTTAATGTCATTTAAAAGATACTTTAGCTTATACTCTCACATGTATTGTATAATTTTCTCTGAAAATTAAAAATAGTTACAAGGTTTTATATCTTGTTTTAAATGCATACACATTCATTTGAAGAATTACATAGAAATTATTGTCAAGTGTTAAAAGAAATGAACTTTTGGGCATTGGGAATTTATAGCAGAAGGTGACAAGATTTATTCTGACATTTTCGTACAAGTGTTTCAGATATTTTGAACACATTCATTCCATATCTCTTATCATTCTTCCTCCTCTGGTGCTATTACTCTTTCCAAGTAATTTCTCATCTAGAATCATGAACTTAAATTTTCTTGCAGCTGACAAAAAATATCTGGCAAAAGCATCCTAAAGCAGGAAGGATTTATTATGGAAAAAGAATTTCATCATATAGACCATCCTGGCGAGGACGATAGTGGTAGGAGCATAATGGTGCTATCAAGGATGGTATTTTATATTACTACTCAGGAGGAAAAGGATGAATATTGTTGCTCAACTGGCTTGGTTCTTCCATTAAGTCTGGGATTCCTCATTTATAGTATATAAATGGATCTTCACCAAGTAAATTCAACCTATACATTCTCCAGTAACAGGCTTAGAAATTTCTTCAAGATAAGTTTATATTCTGTAAAATTAAAAAAAAAAAGCATCACCATATGCAACAGAGTACACACACATGCACACACACACACACAAACACACACACACTCACCCTCATGTTTTTTGATAGCCCATACAAAATAACCAAAAATGAAATTTTCTAAGCAGACCAGTTTTGAACCATGTTTGAATCTCTCATAATTCATTCACTCAAAATACTGTGTGGGGAGCCGCAGCTGCCACCCTATAATGTATATATTGAACACTTGGTCTCCGGCCAGAGCAGAGAGCATTGAGATAAACAAGCCTTAGTTGGAAAAGCTGTGTGCCTCTAGTTTGTGATGCAAGCTGGCATGATTTTCCCGCAGCCTATTATGCTTTGCCATATAGCTGATGCTGATTGGGACCAGGGAAAGTATTTAACCCACAAAGGCTGGGGGCTGGAGTGAGAGTAAGTAAGATGTAAGAGATAGGAGTAAGTATATAGATATAAGTAAGATATAGGATCGTGAGTAAATATGTATAGATAGGAGTAAGTATGTAGATATAGAAGTAAGATGTATGTAAGAATAGGAGTAAGATGTAAAGATAGATGTAAGATGTAAGGATAGAAGTAAGATGTAAGAATAAGAATAGAAGATATATGTAGTAAGATGTAGGAAATAGGAGTAAGTAAGAAGAAAGTAGAGAGTAGTAGTAAGATGTAAGAAGAAGATATAGAAGAATATAAAAGAAGCTAGCTAGAGAAGAAGTAAAAATGAAGGTTCCTGATTAAACTGCATGGAGAAGAGCTCGTTGTTGCCTTCTTATTTACGCTGGACGGAAAAAGGCGCCCGACAATACTGTTCAAGGATTCAATAAAGTATTGACAGACATGGAATCATGTCTGACATGGAAAACTGTGTCTGACAGTCCTGGGTAACTATTACAGAACAATTGTGTATATTATTCTGTTTCTTGTTCTTTGAACTGTCTTGGAGCTTAGAGTACTTGATGTTGAGTAAATACTTGTATATGTGACATGTTTAGTGTCACTTCCAAGCCACAGCCACGACTTCTTCCAAATCAGAGTAGAAAAAAGAAGAGAATATCTCTGACACAGAAGTTAAGGTGGGACTTGTAAATTTTTAATTTACAAGTATTTTTTAATTTTTTTAAAATATTATTTTTTCTTTTCTTTTTACACTCCAAATTTTATTCCCCTCGAGGTCCACGCTCTGACTGTTCCACATTCCATATCTTCTCCCAGCCTGCCTGTGTCCATGAGGATGTCTTCACCCCCAACCCTTACCCCACCAGACCTCTAAACTGGCCCTGGGGCCTCCAGTCTCTTGAAGGGTAGGTGCATCTTCCCTAACTGAACCCAGACCCAGCAGTCCTCTGCTCTATATGTGTTGGTGGCCTCACATAAGCTGGTGTATGCTGCCTGGTTGGTGATCCAGTATCTGAGAGATCTCGGAAGTCCAGGTTAATTGAGACTGCTAGTCCTCCTAGGGGCCATCCTTCTCCTCAGCTTCTTCTAGCTTTTCTCTAATTCAACCACAGGGGTCAGCAGCTTCTGTCCATTAGTTGGATATAAATATCTGCATCTGGCTCTTTCAGCTGCTTGTTGGATCTTCCGGAGGGCAGTCATGATAGAACCCTTGTAGGATCGGTTGTTCAGCAATCCATAGCCTTAGTAATAGTGTAAGGCCTTGGGGCCTCCCCTTGAGCTGGATCTTACTTTGGGCCTGTTGATGGACTTTCATTTCCTCTGGCTCTTCTCCATTTCCATCCCTGCAGTTCTTTCAGACAGGAACAATTATGGATTTGAGTTTTGACTGTAGGATAGCAATCCCATCCCTCACTTGATGCCATCTTTCTTCTGGAGGTAGGCTCTACAAGTTCCCTCTCCCAATTGTATGGCCTTTCATCTAGGGTCCCTCCCTTTGAGTCCTGAGAGTCTCTCACCTCCAGCTCTCTGGTACATTCTGGAGGTAGCCTCATCTCCTACCTCCAGAGGTTGCCTGTTTCCATTCTTTCTACTGGCTTTCAAGGATTCAGTCCTTTTCCTTCCCAACTTCTGATTCCTTTCTTCCCCCTCCAAAGTGGGACTGAGGCATCCTTACTTGGGCACTTCAGCTTGTTGACCTTTTTGAGTTCTGTGGGCTGTGTCTTGGGTAGTCTGTACTTTTTTTTTGGAGAGGTAGCACATTAATAAACTTTAGACTTTTAAAGATTATAGTAGCCCTGTTTATCATATAGAGTCATATGATATTTACTCAACAGATATATCACACTGTTATATAAAATCAATGAAAGAAGCGTTTTGGGAACCTTAGAATTTTAATATTTAAATAATATCAATAATTAATGGTATTAACAACTTTTCCATGAAGGTTTTATTTGTTTGATGTGATTTAATAAAACTAGTGTCCTGAAAACTTGCAGTAATTTAAATGATTTAGAACAATACAATGTGTCCTTATGCACTAGTAGGAAAAAAAAGGTGTTACTAGATCCTTATGAAAGTGTACTATAATAATAAAATGTGTAATTTCCTATTTTCTTCTCTTCTGCTGACAATTGTTTCATTTTATTATTGTAAAATTTATCTCCTTATTACTTACATTGCTATGTTATCCTAAAAATCCCATAGTTAGATGTGATTGGGGACCCAGTGTGAAAGTTTTTATATTAACATCATGATAATGCAGAAAATAAAGATGATTAGAAAAGTGTTTCTGGAAGTAAATAATACCATTAAATAAAATGCTTAGTCATTAAATATTTAAATCACATCAGGGGAAGGAGATTTTCCTATAGCTCTGATGGTGGAATAATGATATTTATATTTTCTCCCCTAAATTGCCCAGCATATGTTCCTCAGAGGACAAGAAGAAAATATATCATTGCAGGCAGTGATTAGTTAAATATTTATATAGTTGATTCCCTGTGTTCTCTATCAGTTACTATAGCATCTTTCTTTATTTACCTGCATTTCACTCTCTCTGTATTTACATAGGTCATGTAAAATATAAGTAAAAAATAATGAAACCCAGATCATTCTAAAACATGTACTTACCTCTTTATTAACCATGTAGCTTTTGAATACTATTTAATTGTATTTTGTCCATATTTCAAAGAAAAATCAAGGTAATTATGTTAAATTTTAAAAGAACAACACATAGTGATTAGCACTAAGTAGTAAAAATTTATTGCACTGTTGTCAGTTGCCTTATTTCAGATCAATATAAATCTCACCCAAAGCTTCTTAAATGTAATAAGAATCTGACAAGACTTTTTTGTCACCGATTAGTGTTAAAGCCATGAAGGAGCCCCCAAGGAAAATTGTCTCTCTGGCTGAAGTACCAGCTGCAGTCTGTTTCTACAGTATTCAATGCATGTAACACATCTTTATTGATATTTGGATGTCACCAAATTCTTTTTATATATATGTTGGATGCTGAATAATGCAAATGAGACCAACCACTAGATAGTTTAAATATAGATTTATTTTTGTATCAAAATCCACAAGTTGAAGCATATTACAACGGTAAGAAGAATTATGATAGAATATAACCTCATGTCATACGACATATTCAAGCTGGTATAGCATCTTGGCTTAAAATTAATAAGAAGACAATGTGATATTCTATTAAGCTGCAAGATTAGGCTAACACAATATTTATGTTTCCTATATAAGATAAGATCTTAAAGTGGACATTGCCCAAATTTATAATTTACCTAAAACCAACCATTTAAAACAGTAAAGTCTAATTTGGAGCTGAAGTAGCCCTCAGGAGTCCAAGACAATCTTGTTTACATGCATTCTAATAACATTAGGATACAGTCTTCTTGGCAGGACTCTTGAAATCATTTTGCACCTGAGGCCCATTGAAGTTACTTAGTTAAGTGAATATTTCCTGTGGCACTTTCTCTTATTTGGTAGAGAAGGCATATGAAAATTTCAAAACATTTGTGTGCATTTAATTTTATAAAATGTACCAGTTTAACCTTTTCTTCAAAATGCAAGGCAGAATTTGACATGGAAATCATAACTACTCCTGAAAAATATTATTTCAGCAGCCCATTCACTAGTCTACTAAATGGGTACATGTTATTCATGCTTATCTTGGTTTTCATTTATTATCTTCTATAAAATCTGACATTTTTAATGTCAAATAATGTCCTTTGCTGCCTGTACCAATGTAGCTCAAATTATTGTAATTTATATTAACTGCCAGTATTATCTGATTTTAATTATATTAATAGCATTTAATCACATTAACAATAATGTAAACATATATAATATACTCATGTAATTTTGCAATCATATAACTATATGATAAATTCAGAATGACTCTGACAATCATGAAAATATATCAATATGTGAACCATATATCATCTTGTACAAAACTCAAGTCCAAATGGATCAAAGCCATGAACACAAAAACGAGATATATTAAGGCTAATAGGACAGAGTGGGCATATATCTTTGACCTTATTGGTAAAGAAGACAACTTCCTGAATAGAACATGAATGGCTCAGGCACTAAAAATCAACAACTGATATTGTTTGAAACTAAAATACTAAGGCAAAGAACACCATCTATAACAGAGAATAACAGCCTACAAATTGGAAAATTATGTCCACCAACTCCATGTTTAACAAAGGGCCAATATCCAAAAATTATAAAGACCTCAAGAAATTAAACACCAGCAACACAAATAACCCAATTAAAAATGGGATACAGAGCTTAACAGAGAATTCTTAACAGAAGAATCTCAAATGGCTGAGAAGCAGGAACAGAAATGTTTAACATCCTTAGTCATCATGGAAATACAAATTAAAACAACCCTGAGATTCTCTCCAAAACCCATCAAAATGGCTAAGATTAAAACTTCAAATGACAGCACATGCTGGAGAGGAAGTGGAGCAAGGTGAACACTCACTCCCCCATTGCTGGTGGGAGTACAAACATGTACAACCCCTCTAGAAATCAACTTGACAGTTTCTCAGAAAATTGTGAATAGTTCTACCTCAAGACAAAACAGTACTACTCCTAGGCATATATGCAAAAGATGCTCCATAATCCCACAAGCACGCTATGTTCATAGCTGCTTTGTTCATAACAACCAGAAACTGCAAACAATCCAGATGTCCCTCAACTGAAAATAGATAAAGAAAATGTGGTTTGTTTTCAATACTCTAATATTACTCAGCCATTAAAATGAAGGACATAATGAATTTTGCAGTCAAATGGATGGAACTAGAAAATATCATCATGAGTGATGTAACCTAGTCCCAAAAGAACATACATGGTATGTACCCATTGATAATTACATAGTGGCCATAAAATGCATGATACATATGATAGATCCCACAGACCAAAAGATTCCACATAACAAGGAGGGCCCAAGAGAGGTTGGTAGAATTGTTCTATGAAGAATTTAAATAGATATCAATAGTAGATGGAGAGAAAGAACTGGGTGGGAGAGAAGATGGGTAAAGGAAGAGGGCAAGGAGAGGGGGTCACATGTAGGGAGAGCAGGTGATAGTGAACTGAAATTGGTGGTTGTTGGGACATCTATAGGAAGTGCCAGAGACCTGGGATGTGGGGAGACCCAAAAGTGTCTATGGGGCCAACTCTAGCTGAGACATCTAGCAGTGAGGGATGTGGATCCTTAAGTTTTCAACTTCCTGTAGCCAGCCAGAAATCTCAGTTGAAGGATAAGAACAGCAATCTACCCACAAAACCTTTAATCCAAAATGTTTGTTGCATACAGGATGTGCAGGGACAAAGATAGAGCAGAGAATGAGAGAATGGCCAACCAATGAATGGTTGAGACCATTCCGTGGGCAAAAACTGATGCCTGACATTATTAATGATACTGGCATGCTTACAGATAGGAGTCCTCTGAGAGGATCTACCCAGAAGCCAATGCAAACAGATACAGAGACGAACAGACAAACATCAGATATAACTTGGAAAGTCTTGTGGAAGACTTGGAGGAAGCATTGAATGACCTGAAGAGGACAGGGACTACACAGGAAGACCAACAGAGGCCACCACCCTGGATATTTGGGCGTCTTCCAGAGACTGAACCACCAACCAAAATGTGACCATGGGCTGAACATTGGCCTTAGACATGTATGCAGCAGATGTACAACTTGGTGTTCATGTGGATCTCCTGATAACTAGAGCAGGGCTGTCCCTGAATCTGTTGTCTGACTGTAGATCTAGTTCCCTTAGCTGGACTGCCTTGTCTGGCCTCAGAAGGAGAGGATGCACCTAGTTCTACAATGACATGATGTGTGAGGGAGGGTTGGTTGGGAAAGGTGGGAATTAACACCAAGAGGAGAAGGTGAGTGGGAATTTGGGGAAGAGATCTATGTGTGAGAATAAGCAGAGAAGAGGGGGCATTGATATTGGGATGTAAAGTGAATAAATACATAAGTAAAAACAAACAAACTTTGGATACCCAAGATACAATTCACAGACCACATGAAGCTCAAGAAGAAGGAAGACCAAAGTGTGGGTGCCTCAGTCCTTCTTAGAAGGGGGAACAAAATACTCTTGAGAGGAAATTCTGAGACAAAGTATGGAGCAGAGATTTGGGGCAGTAGTCTGTTCAGGCAACCAGGTCCTGGTAGAGTACAGGTCTAGAACTCCGGTGACCCCAGTGGACAATAATTTCTGCCTCTAAGGGACGGAAGGAGTTCAGCCATGCCTCCTGGGTCCCTGGCTTCTGTTTCAGTCCAAACCCCCTATAGGAGAGGTGTGTGTAGACAATGCCGGAAGCTCCCAGCATTCTAGCTGGACCCTACACCTAGTCACTGACCACAGCCAGGTATGCCCCACCCCACAGACAGATAGCCCAATCTCTCACAATATAAGGGGTGGTTTTCCCCTCCTCTCTTTCTTCCTCTCTTGCTCTCCCCTCTTTCTTGCCCTCTCTTCCTCTCTTCTTCTTTTGCTCTCCCCTCTCTCTTGCTTTCCTGCTCTCTTCCTCTCTTGCCCTCTCTCTTCTTCTCCTCTCCTCTCCTTCTTCTCTTTTCTCTCTCCACGTGGTCATGGCCGGCCTCTTTCTCCCTTTTCTATAATAAAGTATCTTATGACTATGCATTGCCTCCTTTTACTTAACACATGCAGCTCCAACATCTCCAACAGTGAGACCGGACCAGTGACTCTCTTAACTCACTGCCTCCTTTTCCCTCACACCCTTCTCCCCTCATTCTCAGCCCCTCCATGACATCCAGGGCACCTGTGATGTCCAGAGCCTGGGACTTAAGTCCCTGACTTTTTCAGAGGCTTAGGGATACCTTGCAGCTGTCTCATTATCTCTGCCCCCAGTGGATTGGGACCCAGATGCTCTCTGCCACCTCCGCCCCCGGCAGGGTGTGCAGGCAGGCACCTATACCTGCACTGCCCAGAGCACAGAAACTCTGGCTGGATATAGGCCATTCTACTCTCCCCCCTTTTGATCCCCATCCACCGGGTGCCCAGTGCCCAGAGTGACAATATCCTGTGGCTACATGCAGTGACCAATGAGACCATGACAGCAGGGCAGAGCACGGCCGGCTCCGTGGCCCCATGGCAAACAAGGCAGCAGAGAGAGTGTCTGCTGCAGACACAGCGACTGAAGGAAAGGTCACCTGGGGATCCATTCCATATACAGGCACCAAACCCAGACACTATTGCGAATGCCAAGAAGTGCTTCCTGACAGGAGCCTGGAGAGACTCTGCCAGAGCCTGACAAATACAGAGGAGGATGCTGCAGCCAACCATTGGACTGAGCACAGTGTCTCCAATGGAAGAGTTAGAGAAAGGACTGAAGGAGCTAAAGGAGTTTGCAACCCCATAGGAAAAACAATATGAACCAATCAGACCCTCTCCATCCCCCAGAGCTCCCAGGGACTAAACCATCAACCAAAGAGTACACATGGGGGGAGCCATGGCTTCAGCTGCATATGTAGTAGAGGATGGCCTTGTCAGGTATCAATGGGAGGAGAGGCCCTTGGTCCTGTGAAGGTTCTGCGTCCCAGTGTAGGGGAAAGCCAGGGCAGAAGTTGGTGGGTAAGTGGGAGAACACCCTCACAGAAGCAGGAGGAGGGAGGATGGGATAGGGGGTTTCTGAAGGGGAAATTGGGAAAGGGGATAAGATTTGAAATGTAAATAAAGAAAATAAATAATTAAAAAAAGAAAAAAAAGACGGGCGGTGGTGGCGCACTTCTTTAATCCCAGCACTTGGGAGGCAGAGGCATGCGGATTTCTGAGTTCGAGGCCAGCCTGGGCTGCAAAGTGAGCTCCGGGACAGCCAGGGCTATACAGAGAAACCCTGTCTCAAAACAACAACAACAACAACAACAACAACAACAAAACAAAAAACAAAAACAAAAATTAAAGACTTGATAAGTGTTAAAAAGCCTCTATTGAGATGCACAGAAAAGGAGTACAGCTTTGTGAGGAATTTTTAGGTAATCTAAACACAGGTTCTTAACTAAATGGTATCTGGATACATGGAATTTACTGAAGGTCTTTGGACCCAGGTAACTGATCATTAAATGTGGAAATATGACATGCAATTTTGAGAGAGTATCAAATTTATCTCAGATTTCAGCTGGATGGTTTTTTGTTTGTTTGTTTGTTTGTTTATTCAAGTCCTTTATCTATGACAGCAAGAAAATATGCCCTGATTCCATTTATTTTTCTTGTTCCTCTCCTAAGATGTTTCTGTATTTTTGGTACAAGTCCTAATCCTTCTGCTTTTTTACTAGAGCTTCAACAACTGCTTTCTTAGACAGTAGATGCATTCAAGAATGTGATCCAGTAACTTTGGAGACCTGTAGACTGTGACTTAGATTGCAAACAGCACAGGAACCTGTCCTGCCTAGTCTTCCTCTGAAGAGAAAGACTATGACAGACGTTGTGACTTCAAAGCCTAATATAGTCCCCACACAACCCTTCACACAATGTGTGTAGATCTGTACTCTAGATAATGATGTCCCTCTTAGATTACAAGTAATTTCAAATACAGCCTCCTTTCATTTATACAGAGGCAAGATCCAAATACCTCACTCGACAATGTGATTACATTCCCACTGCTGTCATAGAAGCTAGTGGTATCATGTACTAACAAGGTTAGATGAAAGGATAACTCCTTTCATCTAAGGGATAATAATTATTCATTCTGGATGTTCCTGTCATGAAAAATATTTCCTTACCCTAAAATATATTTAAGTAAAGAATATTATAATAAAAGCATGGTGTACTAACTGGCCATATTTTAGTGTAAGAGTGAGTTTGGTTTATTTATAAAATAATTAACAGATGGCAACTATTTGTAATCTCCTATTTATAGTGATGCATATACTTAAATAATGTACAGAAATCTTCAGTTACTCACTCAAGTGTCATTAAGATTTTTGTTTCTTTAATTTAACATGGTTGTAATTCTCGGCAAAAAGAAATTCAGTTTTTATACTTATAAATACAGCACTTTTTGTGACTACTAAAGCTAGTGAAGGAATCATTAAACAGATATATTTATTCCTTGAGATATCATGCTCCTGTGGCTATGCTCATGGAATAAATCAGGCTGAGCAGGCATGCTCTCCCTGAGGGTGCCCAATTGGGTTGAAATATCTTTCTGCCTGGAGTCATATGGTTTAGAATCTAATCAAAATGTGTGGATTAAGATTCCTGAGCATTGTGACAGTCTTAGGAACAGATAGGGCTGAAAAAGAGAATCTCTAAGTAATTTCTGTGTCAATGCTTTTCTCAGACATTGACAATGGTAAAAGGAAAATATAGCTTATTTTAATTTCCAGTAAATCAAGTATGGCTTCTATATGTCAAGTGTGTGATTCAGTGTGCACACATTAACTGCCTTCAAAAGATAACCTTAGAGACAGAAATGACAAGAGAACAAATTGAGTTTTATAAAAGTTGTTCTAAAAGTAATTTATATAGAGGTGACTTCTATAAATGCAATGTGATTTTAAAAACTACAGGGCATTTTCACCATCAATCATATACCTTTACAAAGTTTCTTTTTTCTTTTTGGTCATATAAATGTATAGTCTTCAAAGCACTGCATAAGATTTTAAAATATTAACAATAAAAACCTTTTATCAATGGACAGAACAAAAGTTAAGGAAATTTTAGGAATACTAATACAGAGTCTTATATATGAAGGATGGTTTCACAACACACTGCTAGTTTAGATATCTTGTTTAATGTACTAAGGGTTGGTGTGTCATAGATTATTTGTAACAGATAAATAACAGTAAACATCCAAGAGACCTCATCATTCAATACTATCTTCACATATCAAGTGTAACTTTGATAACTTCCAAAATAATCATCTTCAACCCTAATTGATCTCTCCCTATTGTTCATAAATATTTTATTCCACCCATGGTAGTCCCTCTTTCTTGAATCCTGGCTTATCTCAAGGTGTGTTTTGATAATTAGTTTGTAGTTATAGTGATCACATCATTTTATGACTGGAATTTGCATGAGTCTAGCAGCGATGCTTGCCGTTCTTCTGTAATACTCTTCACTGTACCTTAGCTGGAAATACACTTGACTGTGGAGAGCAGTGATGGGTTAGTTGTGTAGTTAAGCCTAGAGGATGCATGCTTTCTACTCTTTAGGTGAGAGCCTTCTTCTCTTGTGTGTGTCTGTCTGCTGATATGGTAAAGGTCAAGTTGTCTTCTTCACTTCTCTCACTGCCTGAAAAGGACATAGGGCGGTGGGACATGTCTGACTATTGATTTCTTTCAACATGATCTATCTGTACTTCTCTTACTGAGCAGATGTTCCCCAGGACAGTTGGAGTCTCTGAGTTTTCACAGAAAGCATGATGAAAGGCTTTTTTTTTTTAATCTGGAAATTTAGTCCCGGTGGTCCCCAAGGTCACTTTAATTATAGTCTATTGATCAAATAATTCTGTAAGACTAGGCAGGATTCAAAGGAGGAGGACTACAATGGATTGAAAAAACATACTGGTGCAGAACAGAAAAACTTACTATGGTTAAAGATGGTTATTTTGGAGGTTATCAAAGGTAAGCTTTATATGTTAAGAAAGACTATTGGGTGATGGAGTCCCTCAGATACTTCACTGTTATTCTTATATTTGACTATTACTCTTCTAAGGAAAATAAAAATAATTTAACAATAGACAGTTTAAAAAAGAGCTTTGATTTAGCTCTAGGGAGCCAAGGCCTGCATTTATTGTTGTGCACTGACTCTTACCATCCTCTCATTGAGAATGTACCTGGTATACCACCTTATTGATACTTACCAAATAGAAATTGTTACTCAAGTTTCCCTAAGATTAACATTGCTTTTTTCTTTACATCAATTCAGAATTTAGATGAATAATATCATTATTACCTGTTACACATGAATGTATTATCCATTTTTCTTCTCGTGAACATGATAGCAAATTAGTGAGAAGAAAGGATTTGAAATATGTCAAGTATGATATTGGTAGCTTAAGGACAGAGGGCAAGAATGAAGGGTCAGGGAGATTAGTGGCATTGGGGTGCATGATGTGAAATTCACAAGGAATTAATAAATGATTTTTTTAAGGTAGCTAAGAAGTGGTAGGAGCTATATTATTCAAGCATCTTTATGCTACTGGAGGAATTAGAAAGAAGATTTGCAGCATTGGTCAATGTACTATGAACTCATGTGAAAGAACATCTGGCTAGTGCTGTTGTGTCCCCTTGCCCATCATAAAACAGAACAGAGCTGTCTCAAGAAAATAGAAGCTTTTGGAATTCAGAACACAGCAGGTAACAGATGTTTCAGTCAGATGGTCAAGCTAAAATATGTATTATAACTGGCATTAGAGGTAGGAAATAAACCAGATTTATTATGTAAACAGGGCTTTAATGACCCTGCACTCAAAAAAAGTTTTATTGTTAAATTTCAATATTTTTATCCAAAATAAAAATAGACTGTGATAACATTCCTGAGAAAATAAGCGTTGTATGGTGAAAGACATTTGGCTACTGTTCACCAGTACTGTACTGTGAAATGTGTTGGGGTATTGTTTACCAATACTGCCTTCTACATTCATTTAGAAAAATATGCTGTACAAAGCAGTACCGGCCTCTATATTAATGCTCATATTTAATATTTATGATGTATTACATAAACATTTACAAAAATATTTTATTTGTCTTTTCTAGTCAATTGACAGACTTGAGACTACCAAAATACCAGCAATATTGTGTAATATTTTAATGTAGATTTCAGCCTAACTTTGTTGTCTTCTCAGATGCAATGGCTTCAAGTATAGATCAATCTTGTGTGGCTATTTTTTATTGGATATTTTCTTTATTTACATTTCAAATGTTATCCCCTTTCCTGTTTCCCTCCCTCCCAGAAACACCCTATTACATCCTCCCTCACCCTGCTTCTGTGAGGCTGTTCTTCCACCCATCCACCCACCTACCTTCCCACCTTCAATTTCCCTATATCTATCAAGCCTTCATAGAGGACCAAGAATTTCTTCCACTGATGCATGACAAGGCCATCCTCTGTTACATATGCAACTGGAGCCATGTGTACTCCTTTGTTGATGGCTTAGTCTCTGGGAGTTCTGGGGGGTCTAGTTGGTTGATATTGTTGTTCTTTTTATGGGGTTACAAACCCTTTCAACTCCTTCAGTCCTTTCTCTAACTCCTCTATTGGGGACACCATGCTCAGTCCAATGGTTGGCTGCAAGCATCTGCCTCTGTATTTGTAAGGCTCTGGCAGAGCCTCTCAGGAGACAGCCATATCAGGCTCCTTTCAGCATGCACTTCTTGGCATCCACAATAGTGTCTGGGATTGTGTGGCTATTACAATCTACTTTTGGAAAGCTCCTTTGTCCTCTTTTGTTTTGGTATTTTTAAGAATGAATGTAGATTTAAAAAGAATTCACATAGCAGAATTAGGAAAGTAAGATGATTAAAAGTTAGGTTATTTGTTTGTGAGCTGTGAATAGTACCATAAAGTATAAGATAACCAGATCAGTCTTTGAATTATAACTGAGCACTATTGCTCAAGAACATAATAACAAAGTCATAAAATTGGTCAATTTATAGGTATCAAACAAGCAAGAAATTGTGTTTATTTTACCTACTGGAATATTAAAACATGAATAAGTGATTTACTTAAGCTCCATGACAAAACTGCCATGTCTAGGCTGCTTTTTAGGCATCATGGCAGCATCCTTTGCAACCCTGGTTAATCTGAGGATGACTCTGACTCTCCCTGACTCGTAAACTCATTTTGAATGCTCTTGCTGTCGCTGTAGCTGTCTCTTCTCATCTTGAAACTAGCACTGATGGTAATTACCTAGTCTTTCCAATGCTAAGCTTTCTAAAGAGTCTTTGACAAGCAACTCTGCAATGTTTCACCAACCATCATTCAGAGACACCCTCGCCATTCACAGATTATTGGACTTAATTGAGGGTGCACTCCGACCCATATGATATAAAAACTAGAGGCCAGAAACACATTGCCCCACAATTATTACTGAATGTCATTTTCAAAGAACATACCAGGGAGATAAGATGAACTTAGAAAAGGAAGTATGCTTTTAAAATATGTTAATCTTATGGAGTTCATTGTAGGAAGTCTTTACCCCTAATCTTAATAATAAAACTTTCTCTTACTATCAGCCTCTTACTAATACTGTTTCCTTTATTACAAAAACATTGCGTCAAATCTTCACAATTGGAAAAAGCATCGTATCCTTTATTAGCTCCTCTCTCCTACCGACAAAGTACAGCCAGTAAAGATGTCATTCTTGTTCTTTGAAACAAGTAGATTAGTCTATTTTCTCATGGGGTTTAGTGAAGTCCTTCAACAGACGTGACTGGCAGGAGAAGAGGCTGCACACTCTGGCTCCAGGGAATAGATTGCTGACTTGATAAATCTTCTGGTCACAAAAGGTCATCTTTTGATGTTTGGAAGCAAGATTGACTCACTAACAAATACCAGCAAAAGATCTTTCTGTCGTATAAAATATAAAGAAAACAAACTAATATTGGAAAAGGATTTGCATGCTGGCAGTGTCCTTCCCCAGACAAAGCACAGATGCAGTCTGTTCTGCTGCATATTGTGGAAGTGATTTTTTTTCCCCACTTAAAGTCACTGCTTCAGGAAAATAGATACTTTTCTTAGCTATTCAGAGTTACAGTGGGCTTTGCAGAAAACACATAGCATAAGCCCCAAAAGGAAATTTTAAGGAAAAAAAAAGGAAAATGAGACCCCCATGAAATAATACTTTGAAAGATAATAAAAGGAACATTCTAAAATTGGGGGAGCCTTGTTAAAACTTCTAGAAATGAGCACATAAGGCTAATTCTTATTGATCAACATATAATCTACACTGTTTTTTATATTTATAATATTGCCATTTGAAACACTCATTTTCTACTATTTAAAAGAAACAGAAATAAAGAAAAGCTATAGCTAGTCATCCTGTAGAGCCACTCCACCCATCCAGCAGGTCACAAATTGAAAATAAATCTTTCTTCATTCATCTTCACTGAAGTTTCAATTGAAAAATTGAAATGGTCAGAGCACATGATGGCATGGCAGTGACTACAGCTGTCTTTGGAAGGATGACAGCAGTGTACTTGCAAGCCATTTCATTCCTTCCATTCATCTTTCATTCTTATAATTATATTCTTAGATTTATTTTATTTTATTTGCTTGAGGGTTTTGCTCTCATGTATTTCTGTGCATGCTAAGTATTCCTGGTTTCTGTGGCAGTTAGAGAAGGCATTAAATTCTCTACAACTTGAGGTATGGACTTTGTGCCTCACCATTTACTCGACAGGAATTGAACCCAGGTCTTCTACAAGAACAGTTACTCTTAACCACTGAGCCATCACTCCAGCATTCCTGTCATTTAAAAACTATTAATAATAATCCAATCTTTTAAATTATGGATTGTTTCTTTTGTACCCAGTAAATTAATCTCACTAGTTCCTCTGAATGAGTGATTTACTATATGGAATTTCTTGGTGATACAAATCTATTTAACATATGGTGCAAAGATGAGTTACTTTTTTTAGCATAAACACACAGACATTTCAGGATTACTATTTTGTGATATCTGGCCAAACAACAAAACAAAACTTTGTATATATTAATTGATTGCTAATATTTTAAAATTTAATGATTGTATCAGTCGTTAAAATTGTTTATTATCACACGGCATACCTGCTATCATTTGCATCTCCAAAACATTCTCACCAAAATGAAACTTCTTCAGGACAGTTAATGGAATTTAACTCCTATAACAGGAATTTTAAGACAATGTGTAATTTATGTGAAAAACAATGCCAGTGGATAAAATTCACTGAAGAATTTATGGAACGACATAATGTTCTATGTTAAAGACAGAGAGCTGTAGTTTTTAGGAGGGCTCTTTGTTTGCACCCTTCTCAGACTGTATGCATAATGTTCATAAATGCCTAACTGATGGTCCATTGACAGGTAATTGCAGTACTGTACTTAAGCTTCCACTTACATGTCTTGATTCTAATTTAAAATATTTGAACAACCTAAGATTGATGTACAACTTATTTTTGAAGTAAGAAAGAAACCATAATAAGTCAGTGCTATTTTACCAAAGAGACTAGAATTCCTTTAAGTTTTTTAAATTAAACTTAATTTTTTTTTTACTTATTTACTTTACATCCCACTCCCTGTTTCCCTCCTGGTCATCTTCTCCCACAATCTTTCCTCCAACTCCTGCTCTTTTCCTATGAATCCCCTCTCTTGGTAATCCCCCCACCATGGCAATTCAAAGGCCACCTCCTCTGAGATGAACCAGAGTGGATCTTTACCATCTTACTCACCCACAAATATTTCAGCCCAAAGTTTATCCTGACTATGATAAATGCAGGAATGGGGGATGGAGCACAGACTGAGGTAATGGCCAACCAAAAATTGGCCCAATTTGAGACTCATCCCATGGGCAATCACCAATCCCAGACACTATTAATGATAGTCTATTATGCTTACAGAGGGGAGCAAGTTGTCCATTGAAATTTCCACCGAGCTGGGCAGTGGTAGTGCACGCTTTTAATCCCAGCACTTGGGAGGCAGAGGCAGGTGGATTTCTGAGTTCGAGGCCAGCCTGGTCTACAGAGTGAGTTCCAGGACAGCCAGAGCTACACAGAGAAACACTGTCTCCAAAAAACCAAAGAAGAAAAAAAAAAGAAAAAAGAAAAGCTCCACCAAGCAGCAGCTGATTCAGACAGATATAGAAACCCTCAGCCAAACAGTGGAGGGAACTTGGGGTCTCTTATGGAAGAATAGAAGGAAGAGTTGCAGGCCCCGAAGTGTGTAAGAACTCCATAGGAAAACCAACAGAGTCAACTAACTTGGACCCTAGAGTCTTTCAGTGACTGAACAACCAACCAAAGAGCATACACAGGCTCAACCTAGGCTTCCCTGCAAGTATGCAGTCTATGTTCATCTTGGTCTTCATTTGGTTCCCTAACCACTTAAAGGGAAGGGATATCCCAAAGGCTGTTGCCTATATGTGGGTATATTCTTCTACCTGAGCTGACTTGTCTGGCTAATGTGCTATGTGGCACCACAGAGTCTTGAAGCTAGTATTCTTACCCTATGTGTGGCTAGGAATCATTTACAAGACAAGAGGTCCAAAAGATGCACTGACATACCTATGATCTCTCTTAAAATTATTATTTAAAATTATTACCTGTAACTGTGTGAGTAAGCTTAGAGTTATGATTGTTCTAAACATGCTTGACTCCCTGTAGAATATCTGAAACTGGTTTGATGTTCTATGCTCACAACAGCTGTACCTGCACAGTAACACATCTTCTATCAAAGGATGTCTATAAGTAGCATGAAGGAGACAAGAAGAAAAAGTGACTTAATTTACACAGCATCTTATTTTATACTCCCCACTCCCTCAAACAATTGTGCCAGAGAAGTTAAATAGTTTTCACCTAGCATTGCTTAATGCAAATTCTCTGGCCATCTACATAGTGTGTAGTTATATCATTTTCATTTGAGGCAAACATAGTTCCCCGCCACGCTTCAATGCAAACCTAAAGTTTCTTTTGGTTTTAAATCTCTTACAGGATTTTACTTCTTAGAAAGCTGCAAAGAACTCTGTGACAGGCTCAAAGACCACATGTATTCCCCAGAAAAATCAATGAATACATAAATAAATGATCTTAAAATTTGCCATTTCTAATTGAATTATGTAGATAGTAGATGGAAATTGATTTCTGTGGCTTGGAATGTTTTTAATCAGGGACATGTTTCAAGCATCCTTTGGATAAAAATCTGTGAATATTAAGTAAACAATTTGCCTACAGGCTTCTTCCAAGTCAAGCTGCTCAGAAGTTCCATATGGTAAATCTCTATGTGCTGTTCATTGTGCCCTTAGCAGATGCTCACAGCCTGAGCAAATAGGCATCTGTGTACAAGTAGTACATCAGGGTCAGGGTCCTAGAAGATCATAGGGTGACATATATGGCAACTTTCTGCTTTTATTCTATTCCTGTATGCACTTAAATACACTGATCTGATACCTAAAACCATTAGATTGTACATATTTTCAATTTTATCATATATATTCATTCTATAATGTTTAATTGATAAGTATAATCTCTTTTATCTCTTCAAATACTTATCTTTTGTTATAGTAGAAACATTTAAAGTTCTTCTTTTCCATGTTGCAAAAATATTTAGTACTTTGTTGTCTGTTGATACTCTCCTATGTAACAGCACAGGAAGCTTCTGTTGGACCGTAACTTAATACTCATTGGTCACTATTAATATTAATATTACAAATATTATTACTATTACTATTATTATTATTATTATTATTATTATTATTATTATTATTATTATTATTATATAGTTCCCACTCTATCCTAACACTCTGTCCCAGGCCTTTGATACATGCAATTCTCTTTTCAGTTTAGGCAGATGCCATACTCTAGATTGTGACTTGCTGGCCTTTAGAGCTCTCTCTAGCAAATCAAGCATGGGGTAGGAGGAGGAAAGAGCTTGACTTTGAATTGTCCTCTGAATAAAGTGGGAAAGGTAGCATAAAGGAACTGGCACCAAGATGACAGAGAAGTAAAAATGGTGGAAAGGTCATAGATTACATTTCCATGGGCATAGACTAGTGTTCCATGGGCATAGACTACTGTCCAATGGTCATAGACTACTGTTCCATGGGCATAGACTACTGTCCAGTGGTCATAGACTACTGTCCAATGGTCATAGACTACTGTCCCATGGGTATAGGCTACTGCTCCATGGGAATAGGCTACTACTTAGAAGACTGAGAATGTAAAGAAGGTGGCATAAAGGCTATGAAATTCTGGATACATACACAAGCCTGTTATCTGAAATTTTCTTAAACAGACCTACCATTGTGTGGATTGCCCCAATGAAGGAAATACATGATTATAGCATTATTTGGTTTTCTCCAGGGGCAGTCAGGCATGATTTGTGAGGAATGAGAGCAAGCCAATTTGTTTCTCATGATTAGAAGCAAAACTGGAAGTTTGCTGAGAACATACATATTAAGTTATCAATATCATACCATATGTGCTTTGTTTGACAGATAAATATTTGAAAATATTGAAAAATACAAAATAAAACATGGACGGTATTTTAATGTTCAAGACATGATTGTTTTACTATATTTGATACGTATTTGTTAACTTGTGTTTATGTAATAAAACCAGATCCTATTTGTTTAAGCCCATTTGAGAATTCAGATGTGTGGGATAATTACAGGCAGAAGATTTCTGATAATTTTATCTTTCACTCTGCTACCTCAATTTAGTAAAAGTTAACAAATTAAGAAAGAAAAAGGTAAAATGTACTAATAAAGTATTTTATGTTTTAAAAGTCAAATGGTAGCACTGATAAGAATTATCTAAACAAACAAGTATGTAACCTTAAAGGAATGAGGACCCTGACTTTTGCCTGGTTACCTTACCTATCATGAACAGCATTCTGATTAAAATAAAGATGGTATGTGCATTGGCATATCAAAAATCAACTTACAATAATTGAAACCAAACAATATAACTGTATGATTCTATACACATATTGCATACTACTGCAGTAAGGAAGTAAGGTGATTCACTCAGTTCTCTTCCATCAAATGAGAATTAGACATGTAAATATCCCAATTAACAATAGATAGCACAGGAATTTGCTTAATATGTAACTAAGATGTAATTTCAATATATTCATGCACTGTAAACTGTTACTTAGTTTCTGCTCAATGCATTTAGGCAACCATGAAATTAAAGGGAATAGTTTGATTATATTTCTAAAACAAAGTATTTTTTTTTTAAAATTGAAGTAGGAAAAGGAACAGATGCTTGAGTTTAGAGTTTTATCCAATTCTCTTCCACTAATTATTTTTATCTATCATCATGAATTTTTTTTCAGGTAAACATAAACAGCAGGTGCCACATACCTTCTACCATACAGTTATCTGAAAGGCAATATATAAAATAGGTTTCTCTGTTCTGTCTAAGTTTCTGTATGTTGAAATCACCATTTTGAAAGAGTGAGGAAAGAGGCATTATCTATTTGGCTACACTTTCACCTCATTTAAGTGTGTGTCAGGTTTGACCTTTTAAATATAACTCCTCAATACCAATAAAGAGAATACTTTATTGCAGCCTGGTTCCCAACCCAAACCTTAGCACTTCAGTTTCCTGTCCTGATTTCTTTCTGTCACATTTATCCTCACTAAATATACCATACAAGGTGTTTACACTCTTTCCCTCATAATAAATAGATAGATGAATTGGACAGAGTTTTTGTTATCTGTTATTCAGCAGTACTCATATGATGAAGACCAGCATCACATGAGAGAGGGGTTTGGAAAAGGGTGGATGCAGGAGCAGTAAAGGGATGGAAGGATCAGATACAGGACATCATGGGATTCATGAGAGACAGGACAAAGAGGAATCACACTTCCTTACTGGCTTACTGGCTTTTCCTACTCTGACAACTTTTGTCTCTTTCAAGCTTTATTTATACATACAATCATTTACTCAGAAATTTTATTCAATGATTCCACAGCTTTTCTTTTCTTTTTTAAATGAATGGTGACTTGTGTCCAGTCACATGGTTTTTATTTTTATTTTTATGAGATGTTTTCTTTATTTACATGTCATACAATATCTAATTTCCAAGGTTCCCATCCAAAAATAAAATAAAATAAAAAACAAAACCAAAACCAAAAACAAACCCTGTTCCTTCTCCTCTCCCCTTGATCACCACCCCACCCTCTCCTGCTTACTGGCCCTGGCATTCTCCTACACTGGGACACAGAACCTTCACAGGGCCAAGGGCCTCTTCTGCCCTTGATGACCTAATTGGCCATCCTCTGCTATACTTATGCTGCTGTCCCATCATGTGTACTCTTTTGTTGGTGGTTTAGTCCTTGGGAGCTCTAAGGGTACTAGGTAGTTCATATTGTTCATCCTAAGGGGTTGCAAACCCTTCAGATCCTTGGGTCCTTTCTCTGTCTCCTTCATTTGAGGCCCTGTACTCAGTCCAATGAATGGCTGTGAGCCTCTACTTCTGTATTAGTTGGGTACTGCCAGAGCCTCTCAGGAGACAGCTATATCAGGCTCCTGTTAGCCAGCACTTGCTGGATTTGATGATTGAATATGGGAAGGATTCCCAGGTGGAGTAGTCTCTGAATTGTCCTTCCTTCGGTCTCTGCTCCATAGTTAGTCTCTACAACTCATTCCATGGGTATTTTCTTCCCACTTTTAAGAAAGAACAAAGTATCCACACTTTGGTCTTCCTTCTTCTAGAGTTTCTGGTGGTTTGTGGATTGTACTTTGTGTATTCTGATCTTCAGGGCTAATATCCACTTATAATAGAGTATATACCATGTGTGTTCTTTTGTGGTTGGGTTACCTCAGGATGATATTCTCTAGATCCATCCATTTTTCCCTAAAAATTTCATAAATACATTACTTTTTATAGCTGAGTAGTATTCCATTGTGTAGATGTACCACATTTTCTGTATCCGTTCCTCTGTTGAGGAACATCTGGGTTATTTCCAGATTCTGGCTATTATAAATAAGGCTGCTATGAACATAGTGGAGCATGTGTCCTTATTACATGTTGGAACAACTTCTAGGTATATGCCCAGGAGTGATATAGATGGGTCCTCTGGTAGAACTATGTCCAATTTCTGGAGGAACCACGAAACTGGTTTCCAGAGTGGTTGTACCAGCTTGCAGTCCCACCAGCAATGAAGGAGTGTGCCTCTTTTTCCACAACCTCTCCAACATCTGCTGTCACCTGAGTTTTTTATCATAGCCATTCTGACTGGTGTGAGGTGGAATGTCATGGTTGTTTTGATTTGCATTTCCCTGATAACTAAAGATGTTGAACATTTCTTTTCATGTTTCTTGGCCATTCAATATTCCTCAGTTGAGAATTCTTTGTTTAGCTCTGTACTCTATTTTTTAATAGGTTATTTGGTTCCCTGGAGTCTAACTTCTTGAGTTCTTTGTATATATTGGATATTATCCCTCTATCAGATAAAGGATTAGTAAAGATCATTTCCCAATTTGTTGGTTGCTGTTTTGTCCTATTGACAGTGTCTTTTGCTTTACAGAAGCTTTGCAATTTTATGAGGTCCCATTTATCAATTCTTCATCTTACAGCATAAGCTATTGGTGTTCTATTCAGGAAATTTTCCATTGTGTCTATGTGCTCAAGGCTCTTCTCTACTTTCCTTTCTATTAGTTTCAGTGTATCTGGTTTTATGTGGAAGTCCTTGATCAACTTGGACTTGAGCTTTGTATGAGGAGATAGGATTGGATCAATTTGCATTCTTCTACATGCTAACTGCCAGTTGAGCCAGCACCATTTGTTGAAAATGCTGTCTTTTTTCCACTGGATGGTTTTAGCTCCATTGTCAAAGATCAAGTGGCCATAGGTTTGTGGGTTCACTTCTGGGTCTTAAATTCTATTCCATTGGCCTACCTGCCTGTCACTGTACCAATACCATGCAGTTTTTATCACAATTGCTCTGTAGTACAGCTTAAGGTCTAGGATGGTGATTCCACCAGAGGTTCCTTTATTGTTGAGAATAATAGTTTTGGCTATCCTGGGTTTTTTGTTATTCCAGATAAATTTGCAAATTTCTCTTTCTAATTCTGTGAAGAATTGTGTAGAACTTTTGGTGGGGATTTCATTGAGTCTGTAGATTGTTTTGGGAAAGATGGCCATTTTTACTATATTAATCCTGCCAATCCATGAGCATGGGAGATCTTTCCATCTTTTGAGACCTTCTTCAATTTTCTTCTTCAGAGACTTGAGATTTTGTCAAACAGATCTTTTACTTGCTTAATTAGTCACACCAAGGTATTTTATATCATTTTTGACTATTGTGAAGGGTATTGTTTCCCTAATTTCTTTCTCAGCCTGTTTATCCTTTGTGTAGAGGAAGGCCACTGATTTGCTTGAGTTCATTTCATATCCAGCTACTTTGCTGAAGTTGTTTATCAGGTTTAGGAGCTCTCAGTGGAATTTTTGGGGTCACTTAAGTATACTATCATATCATCAGCAAATAGTGATAATTTGACTTATTCCTTTCTAATTTGTATCCCTTTGATCTCCTTTTGTTGTCTAATTGCTCTGGCTTGGACTTCAAGTACAATATTAAATAGTTAGGGAGAGAGTGGGCAGCCTTGTCTAGACCCTGATTTTAGTGGGATTGCTTCAAGTTTCTCTCCACTTAGTTTGATGTTGCCTACTGGTTTGCTGTAACATGCTTTTACTATGTTTAAGTATGGGCCTGAATTCTTGATCTATCCAAGATTTTATCATGAAGGGATGTTGGATTTTGTCTAATGTTTTCTCAGCATCTAATGAGATGATCATATGTTTTTTTTTTCCTTGAGTTTGTTTATATAGTGAATTATGTTGATGGATTTTGATATATTGACCCATTCCTGCATCCCTGGGATGAAGCCTACTTGATCACGATGGATGATCATTGTGATGTGTTCTTGGATTCGGTTTGCAAGAATTTTATTGAGTATTTTTGCATCAATAAACATAAGGGAAATTGTTCTGAAGTTTTCTTTCTTTCTTAGGTCTTTGTTTGGTTTAGGTAGAAGAGTAATTGTAGGTTCATAGAAAGAATTTGGTAGAGTACCTTCTGTTTCTATTTTGTGGAATAGTTTGAGGAGTATTGGTATTAGGTCTTCTTTGAAGGTCTGAAAAACTCTGCACTAAACCCATCTGGTTCTGGGCTTTTTATAGTTGGGAGACTATCAATGACTACTTCTTCTCATTAGCAGATATGGGACTGTTTAGATCATTGATGTGATCTTGATTTAACTTTGGTACCTGGTATCTGTCTAGAAAATTGTCCATTTCATCCAGGTTTTCCAGTTTTGTTCAGTATAGACTTTTGTAGTAGGATCTAATGATTTTTTTGAATTTCCTCAATGTCTGTTGTTATGTCTTCCTTTTCATGAGACTGTCTCTATGCCCTCTAGTTAGTCTGGCTAAGGGTTTATCTATTTTGTTAATGTTCTCAAAGAAACAGTTCCTGGTTTGTTTGATTCTTTGTATAGTTCTTTTTGTTTCTATTTGGTTGATTTCATCCCTGAGTTTGATTATTTCCTGCCTTTGACTCCTCTTGGGTGAATTTGCTTCTTGTTGTTCTAGAACTTTCAGATGTGCTGTCAAATTGCTGGTGTATGCTCTCTCCAGTTTCTTTTTGGAGGCACTTAAAGCTATTATTTTTCCTTTTAGGAGTGCTTTCATTGTGTCCCATTAGTTTGGGTATGTTGTGGCTTCATTTTCATTAAACTCTAGAAAGTCTTTAATTACTTTATTTCTTCCTTGACCAAGTTATCATTGAGTAGAGTGTTGTTAAGCTTCCATGTGTATGTGGGCATTCTATTGTTTATATTGTTATTGAGGAGCAGCCTTAGTCCATGGTGATCTGATAGAATGCAAGGAATTATTTCAATCTTCTTGTATCTGTTGAGACCTGATTTGTGACCAATTATATAGTCAGTTTTGAAGAAGGTACCATTAGGTGCTGAGAAGAAGGTATATCCTTTTGTTTTAGGATAAGAAGGTCTATAGTTATCTGTTAAATCCCTGTGTTTCATAACTTCTGTTAGTCTCACTGTGTCTTTGATCAGTTTTTTTTCCATGATCTGTCCATTGCAGAGAGTGGGGTGTTCAAATCTCCCACTATTATTGTGTGTGGTACAATGTGTGCTTTGAGCTTTACTAAAGTTTCTTTTATGAATGTAGATGCCCTTGTATTTGGAGAACAGAGGTTTTGAATTAAGAGTTCATCTTGGTAGATCATATCTTTGATGAGTATAAAGTATCCCTGCTTATCATTCTTGATTACTTTAGGGTGAAAGTCATTTTATTAGCTATTAGAATGGCTATTCCTGCATCTTTCTTGGGACCATTGGCTTGGAGAATTGTTTTCCAGACTTTTATTCTGAAGAGTGTCTGTCTTTGTCACTGAAGTGAGTTTCCTGTATGCAACAAAATGTTGGGTCCTGTTTACATTCCCAGTCTTATAGTCTGTCTTTTTATTGGGTAATTGAGTCTGTTGATATTAATAGATATTAAGGAAAAGTAATTGTTGCTACCTGTTATTTTTGTTGTTAGAGTTGAAATTCTGTTCATGTGGCTATCTTCTCTTAGTTTTGTTAGAAGATTACTTTTTTTGCTTTTTATAGGATGTAGTTTCCCTCTTGTTGAAGTTTTCCATTTATTACCTTTTGAAGGGCTGGATTTGTGAAAATATATTGTATAAAAAATGATTTTGTCATGGAATACTTTGGTTTCTCCTTCTATGGTAATTGAGAGTTTTGAGGGGTATAGTAGCCTGGACTGGCATTTGTGTTCTCTCAGGGTCTGTATGACATCAACCCAGGATCTTCTGGCTTTCTTGTTCTCTGGCGAGAATTATGGTGTAATTCTGATAGGTCTACCTTTATATGTTACTTGGCATTTTTCCCTCACTGCTTTTAATATTCTTTCTTTGTTTTGTGCATTTGGTGTTTTCACTATTATGTGGTGGAAAGAATTTCTTTTCTGATCTAGCCTATTTGGAGTCCTATAGGCTTCTTGTATGTTCATGTCATCTCTTTCTGTAGGTTAGGGAAGTTTTCTTCTATAATTTTGTTGAAGATATTTACTTGCCCTTTAAGTTGGATGTCTTTACTCTCTTCTATACCTATTATATTTAGGTTTTGTCTTCTCATTGTGTCCTGGATTTCCTGGATGTTTTGGGTTAGGAACTTTTTGCATTTTGAGTTTTCTTTGACTGTTGTGTCAATGTTTTCTATGGTATTTTCTGCCTCTGTGATTTTCTCTTCTATCTCTTGTATTCTGTTTGTGATGCTTATTACTATGTTTCCTGCCTTCTTTCCTAAGATTTCTATCAGCAGAGTTGTCTCTCTTTGTTATTTCTTAACTGTTTCTACTTTAATTTTTAGGTTTTGGATGATTTTGTTCAATTCCTTCACCTGTTTGGTTTTGCTTTCCTGTAATTCTTTAAGGGATTTTTGTGTTTCCTCTTTAAGTGCTCGAACCTGATTACCTGTGTTCTCCTGTATTTCTTTAAGGGAGTTATTTTTGCCCTGCTTATATTCCTCTATCACCATCATGAGATATGATTTTAGATTCAAATCTTGCTTTTCTGGTGTTTTGGGATATCCAGGCCTTGCTATGGTGGGACTACTAGGTTCTGATGAAGCCATGTAGTCTTATTTTCTGTTGGTAAGATTCTTGCATTTGCCTTTCACCATCTGTTGATCTCTGGTGTTAGAAGTTCTTGCTGTCTCTGGCTTGAGATTGTTCTTCCTGTGGGTCTGTGGGTCAGCACTTGTGGGAGATCAGTTCTCCTCTGGTAAGACCTGTGTGCAGAGGGCTGTGGATAAGTCATCCCTCCTGAGTCTTGGGTTCAGATAAACCCTGGAGACAGGCTTTCCACTTGTAGGAAAGATGCAGGGTTGTGGATCTGCTGTCTCTTCTAGGTGTAGACAGAGATATAAAGGATCCTGTGCTGGCTGCCCTGCCACTTCTGAGGCCTGTTCCTCTGGCTGGTTCTGCCTACGATAGTCACCAGAGAGAAATCTCACCTGAGTCCCCTGGGTTTGAACACTCCCTGGAGGCAAGCTCTCTGCTTGTGCTTTTGGGGAAGGGGCAAAGATGTCTGTGGATCTGCAATTCTTACTAGGTGTAGAAGGACATAGAAAGGATCCTGCACTGGCTGCCTTGCCACTTCTGATTACACAGCTTTTCATAATATATTTTCTTCTAAAGTATCTATTGATTACATAAGAATATTGAAAGAGGAACAAAAAAAACTAAAAAGTAACATTATACTAAAATCATTTTTCTTTCAATTTAATAACTTCTTCCTTTTTTTTTCCAAGACAGTATTTTTCTGTGTAACCCTGGCTGTCCTTGGAACTCACTCTGTAGACCAGGCTGGTCTCAAAATCAGAAATCCACCTGCCTCTGCCTCCCAAGTGTTGGGATTAAAGGTGTGCACCACCACTGCCCAGCTAATATTTTCTTCCTTAAAACTGGTTTCATAAAGCTTTTTGGTAACAGATATGCCAGACAGGATGACTCTATTTGAATGTGATTTTGTTTCAGTTTGTCATGAGTAATAGATGAAAAGTTATTTCCTACTATCTATTATATTAAACTTAGCTTTTTATAAAGGTTCAATTTTTAATTCTTATTTAATTCTTCCTTTCCTATCTCTATATTTCTCTTATATTTGGCATAAGGCCACTGTCTGTTTTCTTTAATAATTTAAATATTCTTTAGCTGCTTTGCTTAAGCAAGGGCAGTCATTCAGTAAAGTTCTGGTCTGACAAGTCAGTTCAGAAAGGCAGGCAGTTCACTGAGCCAGGATTCTTTCTTTTGAGTCTCTGTCTTGAATCCTTATTTCAATATGATTCCTATCCTTATTTCAATTCTCTAAAGAACAGAAGAACATCAGAATTCCTAAAACTTCTTACCTTTGCCTTCAGGAAGTTACCAAGGCTTGTCATAAACTGGTATGATCAAAATTTCTCCCTATTCATACAAGTTCCTTGTTGCTAAAGTTAAACATTAAATCCTAGCAATTCAATTACAACTTGTCAGCTCCTAAATTTTCCCAAATTATTCTTCTTTAATAACTCTTCTCAAATCCTCTATCTCCTTCTTACTAACAATATTCATTAATGTTCTAAATGTTTATTTAAGTAATATGTTCTAGTGAAAGACTATTTTCTGCACATCTATTTTTCCACAGAACTTTCATTAATTTTATTCTTGTTTACACTAGCTTTTTGTTATATGAGCTCTATGTACTGGAGAGAAGCCTTTAACAGTAAGAAGCATAAGTATAGCATTGAATATCCATCAAGGACAGTGAAGGGTCAGCCCAGATTGTTCAAACAGTGCCTTCAGGATGCTTGGCATCACCAATATAAGAAGTGATTGTGTGTGTGCATGTGTGCATGCATGTGTGCATGCATGTGTGCGTGTGTGTGTGTGTGTGTGTGTGTGTGTGTGTGTATATATATAACCCTCTTTCATATTTTTGCATTGTATTCAGAAAATATGTTATGAAGCTTATTTTTATAAAGTACTTAAAGCCTAGCAGATTCTTGACATTTCTTTAGGTAATTTACTTTTTAATAATAGAAAATTTATTCAGCCAATACTGTTCAAACTGGGAAAGAAAAAGAATACTCAAGTTCACCTTAAAAGTATTTCATTTTAATTGAGATTTTTTAATGTTGTATGAAGTTATATAAACTTGTAATATTTTCAGTAACAAGCATATCATATAAAATGCTTCAGTGACATATTCATTATATTGATATTTTACCAGATAGGTAGATATGAATGCTTGAAATACAACTTGACAGGAATATAAAGAAAATGCTGTTTTCAAAATGATCTTCAAAATTCTTCTGATAAAAAATTGAAGTGTTTGGGACATCAAATAACTAATTGTCTTCCTTTTTATGAACTTATCTATTTAAATGTAGCATTCTATTACATGATTCAGAAGAATATAGACTCTTCACATTAAAACAAATTGTATTTAATTGTTGTATAGACCTAATAAAATAATGCCTCTTATCTTTGTAGAAGAAATACCATTATGCATGTACGTGTGTTGGCAGAGGTGTATGTTTGCACACTATATCCAAGAATTTACAAAAAGTCCTTAATAAATTTTTTTTTTTACCATCAAGTGTTTATAGGTGGGACATGCTATGTCTAGGTCACTCTTTTTGAATCAACATCCTAACTGTGAAAGAATCATTGATTTACATACTCAGAAGTGGTGTACCACTGAAAGAAGTGTGATCAGCTGGCCATTGTGTAAGAAACGCAGAAAGTGTCAAGGTGTTCATAAAACTAGGCATTTGAAGTTGTGTGGGTTTCTAATTTCTGTACTTTCATCTAAAGATGAAAAATTTTAAAAGATTTCATCTAAAGATGAAAAATATTCCATCATGGTTCCCTTAATTATGGCCAACTGAACCCTTAATTTTAAATGTCTCTTGTGTTTATCTAAAATAGCTATTAAAAAAATAATTTTGACTTCTGGGTAGAGGTGGGAGAACAAAAATCCACTCAGTCTGCTCTGAGAAGGGAGTGGCTGCCAGAAAGTGAAGATGTAGTTGTGTTCCCTGCTGCCAGCATTGGTGGAGACAAGACTTGAAAATAAGAGAGAAGTTCAGGCTTAAAGCAGTACAGCTTGAACTCTTCCTGCTTATCTTAATATGATCTTTCTTTCTCTCTTTTTCAACTTCCCTTCTAAGCATACTTTCCTGAACATTTTAAGCTTTCTCTGAAACATCCTGGGCTTCCTTACTTCTTCTGTGAAGAAGAGAATGTACCTCCTTGCCATGTGGATTTCTTTATGCCATGTGTCTGGGCTCTGGGTCAGCTGAAAATTTCATGGCCTTTATTTACTTGCTTTAAAAAAAAAACTTTACATTTTTACTTTTATGCTTCAGACATTTTGCTACTTAGAAAACTGTCAAAAGAATAAGAAGAAGAAGAAGAAAAAAGTTGGGCAGTGGTGGCACACACCTTTAATCCCAGCACTTGGGAGGCAGAGACAGGAGGATTTCTGAGTTGGAGGTCAGCCTGGTCTACAGAGTGAGTTCCTGGACAGCCAGGGCTACTCAGAGAAACTATGTCTCAAAATTTAAAAAAAAAAAAAGAAGAAGAAGAAAAGAAAATTATCTTAAACACAAAGCTCATTAAAGGATTTGTGTTGAAGTCTTTAAAATGACCATTTTCTGATCAACTAACTTAAACTAATTGTAATGTAATTAATGCCTTAAGTATCTATTCCTAGAATCATATCTAATTGAAAAATCTAACCCTTACATTGTACAAAATTTACAGCCTAAAAAGCCTAAAGCTACCAAGTGATATTTCACAGGATGTTTTCTTAGCAGTCATCTGTAACTGAAAGACAACAAGAACTATAGCCAGTCAGAGTCCACCTGATCAATAGTACAGGGCAGAACATTGCTCTACTACATCTTGGCCATGGGATAGGTGAATAGTTTTTGTATTAACTCTGCTGAGGACAGGAGAATGCATGGAATCACAATCAAAGCACCCTGCATGAGAATGATAAATGACTCATGAAGATTGAGGCTAACATGTAGTATGTTCTTCCCCTTGAAAATGCAATTAAGTTTGCTTTTCTAAAGTGGCTGAGAAGATGTCACTGGAGATAAGAGCACTTGTTCTTTCAGAAGGCCTATGTCCAACTCCCAACACCTACATGATAAGTCACATTGATCTGTAGAGTTGTAGGAGATCTGATATCATCTTCTGGCCTCCATGAGCACCAGGCACACATCTAGTGTACAGACTTACATGTAGGCAAAATGTATGCACACAATTAAAACAACAACAATACAAATGAGTCTTTTTATAATGCATTGGACCTTCAGGATTTTATTTCTTTTTTCTCTCATTGCTGACTCCTGAAGTCAACTACCACCTGTTAATAATGGATAATGATGGATCTTTCACAGCCTCCCATTCTGTGTACAAAGGTTCCATTATATTTATAGTACAATGGTAACCTTTTAGTATGTTATACCCTTAAAAAAGCATACAATGTCCCTTCTACACATACATACACACAAACACACATATACATACACATGTATTTTAACAATAAATAATTTTCTAGGTTATATATGAAATGCACTTATACATAATCTGTTGTTAATAACTAATGCTCTTCCCCAAATTCATAAAGATTTTAAAATTTTTTTATTGTTAATGTTGTAGACTGAATTCTGCTAAACAAAAAAAAAATCTGAATTTTGCTTGGAAAAAGCTTCTATAATGCTTTGCTGTGTAATCATTCTTATCATTTCGGGTTCTTTCATAAGTTTGTAGGTTAACTATGTACTCCATCTAAAAGTTAATAGGCATCAACTGTCCATAGGTCTGTGCATAATTACTTAATTTCCTGGCCTTAGAATCACATCATCTGTACCTTAGTTACTTAAAGTTGGGTCTATGTGGTTAATGGCAGTAACTTCTTTTTTTTTTTTTTTTTTTTTTTTTTTTTTTTTTTTTTTTTTTTTTTTTTTTTTTTTTTTTTTTTTTTTTTTGGTTTTTCGAGACAGAGTTTCTCTGTGTAACCGTGGCTGTCCTGGAACTCACTCTGTAGACCAGGCTGGCCTCGAACTCAGAAATCTGCCTGCCTCTGCCTCCCAAGTGCTGGGATTAAAGGCATGCGCCACCACCGCCCGGCAATGGCAGTAACTTCTTAATATCTGTGGGTAATCTACCCCTCAATGGGGCACCAAATCAGACCAACCCAGATGAGTCTCTTGTATTTTCAGCTATTGCACAAGCAGCTACCAGATGTCAATATCTATCCCTGGAAATATTGTTCAGAGGCAAAGGGGAAAAGTTATTAAGCAGAAATAAAGTCACACTGAGTGTGGTGGTACTCACTTGGAATTTCAGTATGAAAGCTGAATAGAAGGGTTGTAAGGTTGAAGCCAGATGAGTCTTTATGAAGAAATCTTTTATCAAGCCATGAAAAGTAACTAAATGTCCAGAGATTCTAAAAATGTTTCTTATGCATGGCTACCTTCATTAATCTGTTGTTACTTGGTCCCTGCTTGAATTCTACATATTATTTTTATTTCAGACACAGCATTGTTGACCTTAACAATACAATGTTGAAAAGAAAGTGGCCTGACAGAAATAAAGATGTATCTATAAGACTACTAAAGAAGTGACCCACCCCCCAAAAGAGAGAATTTCCCAAGGAATCTCTTGGGGGGATGGAAAAGCACTAGCTTAAAAGGGGAACTTGTCTCTCAGGACAACAACAAGAGCAAAAAATGTATACAATTCTTATAACTTTCAGACCATATTACAGGGAGAGTCTGAAGCACAAACAATAATGATAGGCAGGACCACACCTTAATTGTGACATATTGGGTGTACATAGAGTTGAATTTCTTTTTGGATTTTAAGATGGAGGGTCACTAGTTCCCTTTTCCCTTCTTTCCAAGGTTATATTAAAGAAATATTTTGTTGATTTTCACAATTACAAAATAGAATTGAAAATAAAAGAATCTTTACATTTAAATTTAAAAATTTAAAATTAAAAATAAAAGAAACTTTAAATAGTTGAATAGTATTCCATTGGTATTTTAAAAACAAAGGCATCATGAATTTTGCAGGAAAATGATGGATCTTAAGAATATCATCCTAAGTGAGATAACCCAGCCCCAAAAGGATATGCATTGTATTTACTCACTTATAAGATGATATTAACCAAAAACAAAAAGCAAAACAAATAAACAGAAAAAACAAACAAAACAAAACAAGATAGCCATGCTATACTCTACATACCCAAAGAAGCTAAACAAGAAGGAAGAAACAGTCCAGGATGCTTGAATTTCATTTAGACAGGTGAATAAAATAGTCATAACAGGCAGATGGAGGAATGAACTGGGTGGGAGAGAAGAATGGGAGACAAATGGAAGAGGGGAATTAGGATCAGGTGTGGTGAGGGACAGGAAGGTCATGAGAATGAATAGAAATCTCCAACTGACAGGGGTGGGAAGGTAGTGGGCACCTCCAGGACAAGACAGAGACCTGTGATAATGGAGGTACCCAAGAATCAATGGGGGTGCTCTTAACTGTGTCTCACAAAATTGGGGATATGGAATCTGTAGAGGTCCCTCCTATAGCCTGGTAGGAACCACAACGAAGCGATAAGAGGAGCTGTCCTTTGAGAGGTTTCATCCAGCAGCTGAATCCGACAGATGCAGATACATACAGCCAAACAGTGAATGGAGCTTGAAGATTCACATGGAAGAATAGGAGGAAGGAATGCAGGCCTAAGGGAATAGGAAGTCCACAGGAAGACCAACAGAGTCAACTAATCTGGAGCCTTGGCGCTTTCAGAGACTGAACCAACAACCAAAGATCATACAGCAGCTGGACCTAGGCCTCCCGGCACATATGTAGCAGATGTGCAGCTTGGTCTTCTTGTAGGTCCTTAACAGCTGAAGGGGGATGGTTATCCCAAAAGCCATTTTCTGTTCCAGGGATATATCTACTTCTAGCCAGGTTGCCTTGTTTTACTTCAATGGGAGAGGGTGGTCCTAAACTCGCAGAGACTTAATATGCCCAGGTTGGATGATACTTGGGGATGGGCACCCACTCAGAAGAGAAGAGGGGATGAGGGGAAGAACTGAGGGAGGGGTGACCAGGAGCGAAGTAGTAAGCAGGATGTAAAGTGAAGAAATTAAAAAGTAAATAAATAAATAAATGAAAGGACTCTTGGTTCTCTGTATCATAGTTATCCTTTTAAGCATTGCCAAAACCTTTAAGTCTCTGTAACTACCACATGTATTTTTTTTTATATCAACAGAATTGCCTGAAATGTGTTCTAGACGTTGTATGCCCACTCTTTAAGATAACATGATTTTAGTGGGGAAAAGAGGTAACTAAGATATAATATCAAGACAAGAGGGGCTACAAAAACCAAAACAGTACAAAACAAAAAAAAAATTCCTACCCTGTTTTACAGATTTATCAATTGTATTTGTCTAAAGAAGAAAACTCAAACTGGCCTTGCATTGAAACAAAACAACGCCCCCCCCAAAGAAAAATAAACCTATGCCTGTGTTCTATATTCTGCGGAGAGTTGCAAATAATCTTTTCATTGAATTTGATATTTTTTCAGCCCTGAGTATAGTCCTTCCATTGCTGTATAGCGGCCTTCTCTTCCTAGAACGCTAAGACCAAGATAACTAACAGTTTGGCTGGTAGAGGAAATGAACCTTGGCCCCGAGCCTGAGAGAGAGTTAGTTGATATTCAAGTCTCATTGCTGCTCACAGTGTCTCTGGCAACACTGGCCACGTTAGGGCTATTTTTCTTGAGAGTCACTTAGAATTTTTCCGTGACCTTCTGGGATTGCTTTTATTCAGCCACCTGGAACTCTTTATTGCAACTGCCTTCGCCCCTGTGACCCCGAGTTGCCTCTGTAGTTTTCACCTTTTGGTCTCTGCCAATCTGGATCTCATTTGCTCTCTGTAGCTATCAGTGCCGGCAGATTCAGCTACAACAGGGAGAAGGGCAATTCCACCACTGCTAGATGTCATTAAGTAGCCAGCTTGGAGAATTTACCCTCTTTGTTCTGCTCCCAAAATCTCAGAAACTAGTCACAGTTTTAATCAGCCCAGTGTGGTAAAAACCAATAACACTCATGTGCCCAACTCCCTCTCTGCAAGGCACATGGTGGGATTCAAGTGTGTGGAGACTAGTGGTGTTACTATGTACATAGAGAGTCTTTTTCTTAATCCTCATTTTATTTCATTGTCACAGAGATGGAATGCAAAGTCTTGTACACAACAGGCAGACACCCTCCCTGAACATTCCTGAATCCTCTACACTGAATTTTATTTATGACAAGGTTCCTAAACACTGACTTAAAAATTAGCTATTAAGATTTTTTCCTGCATGTTACATTTTATATATATGAATATGTATGTATATGTGTATACATATGTATATATATATGTGTATGTGTGTATGTATATGTATGTACATATGTATATGTGTATACATATGTATGTCTATGGGTATGTGTATGTATATGAATGTATATATACATATATATGGTGTTTTATATATTAAATATAAATGTGTCTTATCCTAAAAGCAATTATATTTTATTTGTAATAGATACTATTATTTTTTTAAAAGTAATTTATGAAAGGTCTTAGATGGATGTAAAGGGATATTTAATAAAACAGAAAAAAAAACCCTCCTAGGTTGGCTTTAGTGTCAAACTGGGCATAGCATTACCCCGCCTCCAGTGTTTTCTCAGAAGAGGAGCTCGGATCAGAACTATAACCTGTGTGAGAGCCAAGATACGGCATCCAGATTTTCCGAAAAACAATTATGACACCATTACCTCTGAAGCCTGATTTCAGTGCACACCTCTGCTCCCAGGCAGGTCAGGGCTGCCAGCTTGTGCCCATGGGCTGCACAGGCACTGTTTCCCCATCTGTTACGCTTGTTGTACAAGTTCCATAGCATACTGCTACTATGACTTTGGTTGTATTGTAGACTTCTCCAGAGTAATGAAAATTTAATTGTCCAACATATAATTTTCAGTTGAATAAATACTGTGAAATAAGTTTGGAAGATCTGTGTTCTAAATAGGACACATACACACACATACACACAGAAAATGCACGCATACACCAACACAAAACTGTAAATAACTTTGTTAGAGACTCAAATATATTACAAAACATGAATTAAAATAAAACTTCTTAAATTTAATATCATTAAGTTTACAAACACAAATTAATAAGGGAAGATAAAAAAATGTGAAACACAATATTTATTGTGTGAGTGATACATTTAAATTTTATTTGTGCTATCTGTGAAGATTTTGTTGATTATACTTATAGTTCCAGTAATGTTTTTCTAGGTCAGAAAATGTATCTTTTACAATAATATTTGCTTCTTTGTACTTTTGCATTTTATCAGAAAAAAAGGAACCTGACAGCAATCTATCACATTACAGCCTGTAATTTTGCCTGGCTAATTTCTGCCCCTTTGGTTTCCTATTCAATTATTACTGGCATGTTTCAATTCCATCTTTATCAAAATCATTTCTGCTGTTATTTTTATCCTTTTGGATTTTGAAAATAAATATATATTCTTCAATTAAAAATTAATCAATTAATCATATTTTTAAAGTGAAAGTATTAATTGATGTGTAATGACCTAAGCATAAGATCTTGTGGATTGTTTTACATATAAATTATATTTATTCTGAGGTCTTTAAAGGATTATTAGTGTACTCAACTTCCTGCATTATTAGTAAAGCAGGAATTTAATCATTTTCAAGAAGGATATATATATATATATATATATATGACAATTTATGACAGATACATTGATTTAACAAAAATCAAATTTGAAACTATTTTTGCTATCAGTGATGGAGATCAGTCTATATTTACATAGTGGTATTAAATCTGATAATCCATTATGTATAGTTTTCTTAGCAAGAAGTATATACTCTCTAGATTTTTAGTAATTGCTTTTATTAAATAAATTTATCCATATGTATTTAAGTCTCAGAGTTGTTATTTTTGGAACTGAGGCACCAAGGTACAAGGTATTCATTACAGGTATTCTTAATATGACTAACTAAAATTAACATAGTATTTTAAGCTGAGATAAATCAACAGAGCATAAAATCAGAATGACTTTTAATAGGAAGTTTTCATACATAATAAGAATAAGACAATACTATATATAATTAATTATATATATAATTAAACTACATATAATTAATTAGCAAATGTTCAAATGACATAAAATAGAGCAAAGTTTGAAATTTTGCTCAGTGTTATAGCAGACTATGAGACACTTTAAATGGAAGATATTGAAATAAGGCTTTGAGTAAAATGAACATGGGAATATTCTCTTTGGAGATTAGCTTTCACTAGAGATGATAAATGTGGAAAAGGTCATTGAGGAATGCTTCCTGGAAAAGGTTACAGTGAGGAAATTAGCATACTACAGTCCTTAGGCTGAAAATATCCTTGTAGTTTTTATAATGGCAGAGAAGAGTGAACAAAGATAGAAGTAGATGAGATAAAAAGAATATCAAAAACAAGTTTTACACTGAAAGGGATGAGAAGTTATTTTGCTGAGATATTGCATTAATTTTTTTGTTGCTGTGAAAATGATTGAAATACAGACATTCTAAAAGGAGAAAAGTTTTATAAAGACATGACTTAAAGTGTTTGGGTTCATAATCAGCTTCTTACACTGGTTTGAGCCTGATATAGAATATCATGGCAGAGAGTGTGCTGGAGAAATGTAGTCGAGAACAGAAGCTAGGAACAGTTGTATCTTTGCAATGTGCAGTGGATGTCCTTAGTGAAGTTCCTTGTTGAAAAAGGTCCTATTACCAAATTATCTACCACGATGTGATTCCATATAGTAAGAAATCCTTCAAGAGCATTGGGGCTTTACAACCCAAATACCTCTTATTTCTGAATCCACAAGTTGTTGATCAACCATTCAACTCATGAAACTATTTGCCACACAGTTCATACCATCTTAACATTAATAGAGTAATGGGGTCCCATTTTCAATTTCAAAAGCCTAATTATCATTTGAAGAGTAGGTTTAAAAGTGAAGGCTGTAAAGTGTGTTCCATTTCTAGAATATCTAGATGACAAATAATATTGCTTTCTTATAAATTTGTTGATATGCTAGACATGGTAAGAGGTAATGCAAATCATTTTATATATTAAATTATCAGTGAATAATATAAGAATTAGAAATGGGACATAGGAAAATTGTTTACATTTCAGTCATAAAAAATTATGTAATGATTGAGAACATTAATTACATTGTGTCTATGGGCTTGATAGTATGTTGTATAAGAAAATAGCAATGCTAAGGAGAAAGTTAGAAAACCTGAAGTTGAAATTTAGAAGAAAATGCTGGGACACTAGTAGTGTTAAAGTATCAGTTACTATTACTAATCTGAACAATGTTAGGTTCATAATATAGAGTGTGATAATATGAAACATGAGAATGTGAGGAAGTCTTTCAGAAACACATGACTCTAAGGAAGGTAAGAAAGTAACTGTGGGGCAGTGTGGGGCAGTAGTCTGTTCAGGCAACTTAAGCTTAATCAAGTAATTCACCTTGAGCTCTGGAGCTCAGTGGGCAGTCTCTGACTGCAGGGGGAGGAAGGAGCTCTCGGCTATAACTCCTGAGTCTTTGGCTTCTGCTTCAGTCACAACCCCTCACAGCTGCCCCCACAGGAGATGTGTGCTCTACCAGGCAGACAATATCCCAAGCTCCCAGCATTCTAGCTGGACCCTACCCCAAGTGACCTGACCACAGCCAGGCATGCCTCACTCCCAAAGACAGATAGCCACGCCCCATAAAATATAAGGGTAGTTTGCCCTTCCTCCCTCTCTTGCTTCTTTTCTCCCTCTCTTGCTCTCTTTCTTCTCTTGCCTACTCCTCTCTTTCCTGTTCTTTGTTCTCTTCTCTTGCTTTCTTGCTCTCTTGCTTTCTTTTCTTCCCCCCCCTCTCTCTCTCTCTCTGTCTCCTCTTCCTCTTCCTCTCCTTTCCATCTCTCTACTTGACTGGCTTAATTTCTCTTTCCTATAATAGAATATCTCATTTATACATTGCCTCCTTCTTGACTAAGGCACCCTGCCACAGGCCTCAGCAGCAGGGAGGGAGAGCTCTGGGCCCCAGCAGTGAGCTGCTCAGGCCCCAACACCATATAGCAAGTAACCACAAGCATCCTAATGCTTTCACGTTCCGTCACATAGAGATGAGCACAGAGAAAGGCCAGCTAGCAAGTAATATCTTTGGAAAAGAGAAGAAAGAGAGACAGGTGAAAGGTAAGACATTAATGATCAACAGAGCCAGTCTGTATTCCTCTGGAAACAGAACAAAAGAGTTCAGCTACACTAGGTCCTGTAGGAATGGGAAAAATCAAGAATAAGTGATGCCCATGAAATCGAGAAACTCATGACTATCACCAGTGATAAGATATATTATAGACTGCAAGGGGAGTTGCTTATTTACTAGGTATTAATGATAAAGAGTGTGTATGAGAGAGAGTGAGACACAGAATTTGAACAACCCTCTCAACAGTTTGGCCTTCTCTATTGCACTGTCTTTCTTTAAAGTGCTATAATAACTTTGTCATTTATTTTACCCTTATGTTCAAAGCTTGAGGGCAGCCCAGTGAGATAAGTTCACAACGACTCTGCTAATGTCCCTGACTAGACAAAAGCAATTTGGGAATGTTGAACATGCCTATTTGATGTGGTTTCAGGGCTTCACATAATAGTCAGAATTCTTAGATAATATATCTGATTTTGTGAAAATGTGCGCAGATAGAGGCAAGAAGGCATATTTACCAAATTATTGGGCTCAAGTTCTGACCTTTGCTATGTCATTTCTGTAATGTTTAATTTTTCAAAGCAAAGTTCACACACTGTACAGAATAATGACATTATGACATACTCCTTCCTTTGTGCATACTCAAACTTCTCAAGGTAGTGCAAGTGACAGCAGTCAAAGCTATTGTAGAAACTGATAAAGGAGGAGTGTTTGAACATGGAAGTTTTTGACCACCCTGGATTACTTAGCAAGACCTTGTTTCTCAGCCAAAATAATATAAATAAAAATAGCATTCTTTCACCTCTGTGGTGAAATAGCATTGTTTTGAAATATGTTATTTATGATGGTTGATGGACATAATATTGAAATACATTTTATGTGTATATTAGTTTTTTACTTTGGTATTCTATGCAACATCACTGATGGGGTAACAAGCTATCTAGTTTACTGATGAAGGCTATTCCATAATATTGTCTCAAAGTACACACTTTAATACAAAATGAGCATACAAATATGATAATCCCTGTCCCTACAACCTGTTCTATCATTCAGAACCTGCTGACCCAATGAAATGTTAGAGCTATTTCTCTGTTGTAGATGTGCTTCCAATATGGATATAGTACCAATAAAGACAGATATTTTCCTAGGTTCTGGGTTTTGTGATCATATTTAATCAGTATCTACTATTTGATGCTATGTTTCTGAACTGTGATAACAAGAGTATTGAATACAAAATTATCCCACACTGTATAGTCACTGTTCTCTAGAAGTTACCAACCTTTCTAATACTATGACTCTTTAGTATAGTTTTTCAAACTGTGGTGATCCTCAAACATAGAATTATTTTGTTTCTACTTCATAATTATGGTTTTACTACTGCTATGAGTAATAATATAAATTTATAATATACTACTCTTGTGAAAGTGACATTGGGTCCCCAAAGTGGTTTCAACCCACAGAGTGGAAACCAGAGCTCTAGAGGGACAGAAATGATAGATAGAGCAACTCCTCCTCTCATATACATATCATATATCATATACAGAACACAACTTTAAAACAATGGAAAATGTATTAGTGAGTCTTCATGAACATGACTGACAAAGCTGACATGGAAAAGCCCATCAGGCCTCAAATCTATATATCTCTATAGAGATATAAACATATAGATAAAAGGGTGAGTTGATAGAATATTTTTCAGGCTGTGGTTCAAGTAGTCCTATAAGTCTAAAATTGGCTGTATACTAATGAAAAGTCCAAGAATCCATTAATTATTCAGTCCAGAGTGTCTCAACTTGTCTTCTGTGTATGCTGGAATCCTAAAAAGCAGGTGCTAATGTCAGTAAGGGAGTAAACTTTCCAAGAAGAATGAGAACATGTGGGCAAAATGTCAATGTTTCCTTCTCCTGTAGGCTGCCATCAAAATATGTGACCAAGAATAAAGGTAGACCTTTACACCAAAAAGATTTAATTAAGAAAAGTTGCTCACATGCATACCCAGAAGCTTGGGTTTTATTTAACTACAAAAGTAGACAATTTGAAAGCCAACAATGGCCACCACACCCACCAACTTTAGAATTATTGACTTGGACATCATCCTAAAAATACATTTGGCTGATTTTGGATTTCATTGCTTTTACTTTTGAAATTTAGACTAGAGATCCTGAGTCTGATTGTGATCATTCTATTTCTCATGGTTAAAGCAGCACTTTGTTTATGTGAGAACATTTGGATATCATCTGCCTTCTGAGTCTCCCATGAGAATAGACTAGTAAACAAAGTTTTTATCAGTCTATTCAATCTTTTATCAGTCTATAAAGTCAAACTCCACTAAAGCACAGAGTCCTTACAGATGGAATATTTCATTTATTCCATTCTGTGAATTAGTGAGAGTTATAGATTTCCTGCCATTTATAATAGATTTACTAATCAAAGATGTCTTCTCTAGTGTTGTTAAAATGATATATAAGTATAAAGAAAAAATAGGAGCAACTCTAGTGATCAACCAATTGAAGAAGCAGCAGAATTAAACAAACACTTATTAAGAAGATCAGAAAAAGTGATGAGTTTATGTGTCATCTGCAGCTCCTAGGATTACTGCTACCAGTTGTGTGTGTCCATGCTTTGCTATAAATAACTTTTACCAGTGGCCTCCACTATTGCCTTCCTAGAGTTGTCTGATGCCTGGAGCAGAAGATATTCCTATACCTCTAAATCTCACCCTAAAATTGTTGGTAGACAATGGCTGATTTATATAGAAATACAAAATGAAGCCATGTTAGACTCCACACACTCCCAGCAAGATTAACCTGCAGTGTTTTCTGGAGCACCTCATGTCACATTTCAACTGGAATCTACATCTTCCCTTCACTGTCCTGTTCTGACGCACCCATCCTCCCACTTGCTCCCATTTGTAGACCTTTATAATTCATTCTTTATGTTGGCATTTTGATGGGTTCTTAGATAACCAAATGCAAACTTCAATATTTCATTTTTGTATAATTTAGTATCTTGGAAAGAAGACTAAATGTAAGTAATTAAGAAATTCTATACCCAGCCAGGCAATGGGGACACATGCCTTTAATCCCAGCACTTGGGAGGCAGAGAGAGGCAGATTTCTGGTCTACAGAGTGAGTTCCAGGAC
>NW_022196894.1:68907980-68916295 GCF_008632895.1 Mastomys coucha | reverse complement strand
CATACACCCTCATAGAAGCAGGGGAAGGGAGGAAGGAGAAGGTAGGTTCTGGGGTGAGGACCGGGCTAGGGGATAACATTTGAAATGTAAATAAGGAAAATATCCAGTAAATAAAAGGAAAAAAAGAAATCTATAATTTTTTCAAAACGTATGAAAGAAATGTAAAGCGCACATTGAATAAGAACTGTGTCCTCCTTACTGTCCTAAACAAAGTCTGTACTAGGTGCCTGTGAAATGGGAAATACAAATGTTCCAAGAGATACTGAGGCTAGAAAGATGCTACTTACATCCTAGGCAGGAAATTAGTGAGAACTTGATTCTCCTCCTGTCTTTCCCTGTCGAGATCCTAAATCATACCTGAAAAACATAATGAGTAGATAATTCATTTGCATACATATGTATTTAATCAAAAGTGTTTTTTTCCCCAGTGTTTTCCCAATGGTATTAAGAAAAATAACTAAGTCAGGCTTTAAAAGGTTAATTCATTAGATCAAAGAATTGCAGAAAGGCATAAAAAAAAATAAACTTTCTTATTTTAGTCATAAGTTTCATTGTATCAAAGGTTGGTATTTAGTCAAGTATACTGCATTTTCTTTCACTATAGTTGAACTTACATAATATTTTTAGACCATTTTTTGCCCTGAACTGTAGAGCTTAAACAACAGGAGTTTCAGGGAAGGGAGCAACAATGACAGACAGCTTGGGATCAGGAGACAGGAAAAAAGGAGACAAGACAAAAATTCTGTTCAAGTTTTATTTACTCTAGGGAAACAAAGGACTTACAAAGCTACAGATCACAAAGGTATTTACCCAGGTGAACAGGCCAAACCGGTATTATCGCTTGGTTACACATTGACATAAATGGAATGTCCCTCATTGTAAAATGACCGTCCAGAAAGCCTCATATCTTAAAATGTCCCCAGTCAATTACAGGAACAGGAGCAAGATAGTGGGAGAAACAAAAGAGTGTTAGTTAATAGATGATGGCCCAGGGACAAGATGGAGGATGAGATGCCAGAGACTTTTGAGCCCCAACAATTTCTCAAAACTGGATGGCCATGATGAAAAAGATTTTTGTTGTTGTTGTTGTTGTTGTTGTGGGTTTTTGATGTTGTTGTTGTTGTTGTTTTGTCTTTTTTAAACCTGGACATTTAAAAACAAAATTTCTAGACAAGTGTATTTATGTTATTCTAATGTCTACAATTTCATATGCAATTTATGTTGTTTTGTTGATTCATTTGCTATTAATCACAGCAGATCTCCATGTCCCATGAGTTTCTAAATTTATACTCCTTTCTGTGAAACACTTTTGCTCCTCCTGAATATTTTATTCTCAGAGAAGAGATAACTGAAAGTGTCCAGGTAGAATTTTAAATGAGAAAATAGCAGATTTCTTTGTATTTAATAAATAAAACAATAATCAAGTATGGAGAATGACATATAATAACGAGACTATTATAAGACCAAGTCACAGCATACACATTTTCCAATCAATTTGCATAATAGTAAGATACCATCATATTTAAGAACATTATGATGCTCAAGCTAGTGACTGCAATAATTTGTTAAGTAAATTAGATAAATCACACATATGTAGCTAAAAGATTCTTATTGTCCATCAGCTGTGGTCAAGAATAGTTCTGTAAAATACATTTCCCATTTTAAATTGGTTTTATTTGATGAAGGGAAAACTGATAATTGAGGTCAGAGGAATAGACAAAGATAAAAAGTTTACTACGATGATGAAACAGGTGAAAATTCCATTAGAAAAGTGACAGAAATGGAGGAAATTTAAAAAAAAGTCAGATCATACTATAAAAGCCTATACTCAACAAAACTGAAAAATCTAGATGAAATGGGTGGTTTTGTGGACAAATACCACATACCAAAGTTAAATCTAGAGATGGTAAACTGTCTAAACAGGCCCCTATTGCATAAGGAAATAGATGTTATTAAAAACCACCCAACCAAAACAAAAAAAACAAAAACAAAAAAACAAAAAAAATACAGGGCCAGAAGGATTTAGTGGAAAATTCTACCAAACCTTCAAAGAAGACCTGATACCAATATTCTTCAAAATATTCCATAAAATAGAAGCAGAAGGAACACTACCTAACTCATTCTATGAAGCCACAATTACTCTAATACCTAAACAACACAAGGACTCAACCAAAAATGAGAAATTCAGACCAGTCTCACTTATGAATATTTATTCAAAAATACTCAATAAAATTCTTACAAAACAAATCCAAGAACACATGAAAACTATCATTTGCCATGATCAAGTAGGCTTCATCCCAGGGATGCAAGTTTGGTTCAATATACAAAAATCCATTAATGTAGTCCACTATATAAACAAACTTGAAGAAAAAATCACATGATCATCTCCATAGATGTAGAAAAACCATTTGAAAAAAAACCAACACTCCTCATGTTAAAAATATTGGAGAGATCAGGAATTCAAGGCCAATACCTAAACATAATAAAAGCAATTTACTGAAAACCAACAGCCAATATCAAATTAAATGGAGAGATAACTGAAGCAATCCTATTAAAATTGTGGACAAGACAAGGCTGTCCACTCTCTCCTTGTATATTCAATATAGCACTCAAAGTGCTATTAAAACAATAAGACAACAAAAGGAGATCAAGGGAATACAAGGTGGCAAAGAAGAAATAAAGTTATCACTATTTGCAGATGGTAATGTAGAATACATAAGGAAACCAAAAAATTCTAACAGAGAACTTCTCCAGTTGATAAACAACTTCTGCAAAGTAGCAGGATAATTTTCCTCAAAAAGTTGGAAATATATCTACCTGAAGACCTGGCAATACTACTCTTGGGAATATACCCAAACAATGCCACACCATATGACAGGGGCATGTGTTCTACTATGTTCATAGTGGACATATATGTGATAACCAGAAGCTGGAAACAACCCAATGTCCCAAGACAGAAGAATGGATACAGAAATGTGGTGCATTTACACAATGGAATACTACTCAGCTATTAAGAACAAGGATATCCTGAGTTTTGCAGGCAAATGGATGGAACTACAAAATATCATCCTGAGTGAGGTAACTTAAACCCAAAAAGACATGCAGGGTATGTACTCATGAATAAGTAGATATTAGCCAAAAAAAAAGCACACTACTGTAGATATAGATGCAGTCCACAGAACACAAAAAGGCCAACAAGTTGAGGGGCCCAAGGGAGGATGCCTCAGTCCCACTAGGGAGGGAGAAGAAAGCAATCACAAGTATGGAGGCAAGGAGGGACCTGGAAGGGATTTGGGGGTCAGTGGGCAAGGTTAATCTGATCTGGTATTGGGTAAGGGATAAGGACTGAAGGAAGCCCTGAGAAAGAGTTGAAACAGGCAACCTCAGGAAGTAGGAGGTTGGAGGGACCCTCCAGAATGCACAGAGACCTGGGAAGTGAGAGACTCTCAGGACTCAAAAGGTAAGGATTCAAAGATAAGGACCTTAGATGAAATACACAACAGTAGGGAGAGGAAACTTATAGAGCATACCTCCAGCAGGAAGACAGGGAATCAAGTGAGGGAGGGGGTTGCCATCCCACAGTCAAAACTCTGACTTATAATTGTCCCAGTCTGAAAGAACCACAGGGATGGAACTGGAGAGGAGCCTGAGGAAAAGAAGGTCCAGGGACAGGCCCAAATTGGGATCCAGCTCAAGGGGAGGTCCCAAGGCCTGACATTATTACTAAGGCTATAGAGCCCTCACAAAAAGGAACCTATTATGACCACACTCCAGAAGGCTCAACAAGGAGCTGAAAGAATCAGATGCAGATATTTGGTCCCAACCATTGGACAGAACCTGCTGACCCCTGTGGTTGAATTAGGGAAAGAAGTTGAGGAGAAGGGTGATTCTGTAGGAGGACCAGCAGTCTTAATTAACCTGGACTTTCAAGATCTCTCAAACACTGGACTACCAACCAGGCAGCATACACCAGCTGATATGAGGCCCGCAACACATATACAGCAGAGGACTGCCACATCTGGGTTCAGTCACAGAAGATGAACCTAACCCTCAAGAGACTGGAGGTCTCAGGGAGTTTAGAGATCTGGTTGGGTGGGGAGTTGGGGCTGGAGGAATCTTCATGGAGTCAGGGGGATGGGGAGGAGGCATGGGATATGGAACAGTCGATGGGTAGACTGGGGTGTGGGAATAGACTATGGACTGTAAATAAATAAATAAATAAATAAATAAATAAATGACAAAAAGAAAGGTGACTTGTTAACAAGGCATATTTTGACTAGTGTGAAATATATTTATATATAAATACATGATTGTTGGGCCAAAGACAAAGCTGTATACTAATTATCAATTCATTTAGAATGAGAGACTATCAGCTTTAAAATGGTTTATTTCTTAAAAAATAATCTGTTAAATTCTGGCATGTATAGAAGAAAAGTACATGAATTCCATGTTCTATCAGCCTATAGAAGATACCAATTACAGAGTAGCAACATATTACCAACTTAAGGACAATGAATACATATACTCATTTTGTATTAAAGGCAGAAAGACACAGTATACTTTATATGTCTCTGTGATGATATTTGGGGTATTGATTTTTGAATGCTACTTTGTCGATGTGGAGAGAGGGCTTCCTATGAAATCTTGAGTGGCTAAGATTATTATTCCTAAAACTCAAGATGTAAGGGGAGTGATAATGAAAAAATAATTATCTGTTGAAATCCCTTGAGGTTTTACGTTGCAATGTGTATTTGGAAAGGTCTAGAAATTCACTCTATCTATCTCCAAATCAAGATTGCCAGGGAAAAATTACTGTGGAGCCTCAAAGGCCATTTTGGGAGGCTAATCAATAACACGAGGAGGGAATAAAAAGTGATGCATTCGATTTTTAACAACTACCCCTAATAAATCCTTCTGAGGGGGCAAAATCCCACAACCTTCATGATGTTAGAGTCAAATAATAAAACATGTGGTGTTGTTTGATTATATTTTTATGCATTATTTCATAGAGTAATTATAATCTGAGAACTAAATATACATTTCATCAAGAATAATAATTCTTAGGAAATAGTTCCATCAAACTAAATCTGAAATCTTTTTCAAGATATTTTCTCAAAAGCTCCACAAAATATTCTAACTAGCAATCTACACACGAGTGTGCACACACACAAACACATACTCACACACATACATGTACACATATTAAACATAATTTACCTTAACTTATATGGACACATGGATTATTAGGCTGGTGATTTTTAAATGTATGCCTTTAGCTGACCTAAAATTAAAAAAAATATGGACAAACTCACAATTGTACATAACAAAACTAAAAATCAAATAGATAAGTACAGATTCAAGTGTTTCCAAGACTGAGTATTTGTTCTTTTGAGAATAGAGTTGCAGGATCTAATAATATTAATATAACATAAACCCTTGCTCTCAGGGAGTTCCTCTAACAAATCACTGAACTTTCTCTCCATTGCCCACTCTCCTGTGGTATAGTGTCAAGTGGTTAGGAAAGAAACAACAGGACTAATTCTCAAGGGATTAGCTGACAAAGATAATTTTGACAAATTATATATATATATACATACATACAGATAGAACCTGCGTCATGTCGGCTTTGCACCGTGACCAGCAGGGACCTTCTTCAGTCCTGAAATATGCAATATCACAAACATAAATGTTCTGCCATATTCAGTCCCTAACTGTGCCTTTAGCAATAAAACATATCTTAACCTCCTTAACTGATGTGTTAGAATGTTACGTGTATCTACATATCCACCATCCTACATTCATACTGTCTTCCATGTCACAACATATGCTAAATGTACTGGCATCTTCTTTAATAGTTTTACTACTTACTCAGTTTAATTTTGTACATTTCAAAACACAGATAGGAAAATTTTCCTCTTCATATGACAAACTTCTTATTTTCTACAACATTACTTATAAGTTTTTTGAGAAGAGAATTCATTTATGTTAATCTCAAAATTATCCCAATGATGCTTTACTCGTTGGATGGAAAATGGTGTGATATATCCAAGAAATTATTTTAGCATGAAATTGATTGGATTAGAGTGGTTGTACAAATATTATTGTAATCACTACCAAGTTTTTGCCATCTATGTGAATTTAACAGAAATAAAAAAGTGGCTAATAACTTACCAAACACCAAAATTTAAATATTTCCTGTGTCTAACCCCATTTTGTTTGCAATATTAAAAAATGAATTATTTCATATTTTCTTCCCTTTGGGTTTAGATCTTCCATCTTGTCCTTCAACTTCACTCAACTACACAAGCCAAACAAATCAAATATAGCAAATACAGGAAGGAAAAACTAATTTTCATGGTTGTTTATTGAAAAGAACTTGAAAACTGTTCATATTTGGAGGTCCACAATTCTCTGTCACGCTAGAATGGAAGGGATGAATAGCTGCTACTGCTTGTCTTGAGAAAATTCTCTTAAATGAAGGTCATTATATTGAGCTATACAAGCCAAAAACAGACAAAAATATATTCCTTGATGTCTTTTATATTCAGCATCTTTAAAAGCAGACATTTTAAGAATCGAGAGCTTTGTAATGGTCACCAGAAGTTAAGAAGAGTGACATGCAAACAAGTATGAGGAGGAGTTCATCAGTCGAAGCAGCTAGGACGGATGAAGAGATGATGTCCTAGGGTATATCACCCAAGAGGGTGACTACAAGTGATAGAAATACATAGTGGACATTTCAAACTATCAAAAGGTTTTGAAACTTTTGAAACTCAAGCTTTTAATAGGAAGTGGCAAATGTTTGAAACCATAGCTATATTCAAATACAATATAGTAAAATGCATGGTATCCATTAATATGCACAACATCTCCATGTGGTTATGTATCAGAGAAATGCAAATTTTCTAGAAATTCATCCATTTAGTTTCGATTTTTCTTTTTGTGAAATATAAACTCTTGCAGTAAGACATTGATTTCTTGGATTTCCTCAGTTCCTGTTGCTATGTTTCCAGTTTCATTTTAGACTTTGTTAATGAGATGTTTTTCTGTGCCTTTTCATTAGTTTAGCTGAAGGATTATTTAGCTTGTTTTTCTCAAAGAACAAGCTGTTGGTTTTGTTGATTCTTTGTATTGTTCTGTTTGTTTTTGTTTGATTGATATTAGCTCTGAGTTTAACTACTTCCTGGTTCCTACTCCTCTTTGGTGTGCTCAATTATTTTAATTTCACTAGAGCTTTCAGGTGTTTATTAAGTTGTTGGTATGTGTTCTCTCCCATTTCTTTATGAAGGCACTTAGTGCTATGAGTTTTCTTCTTAACACTACTTTCATTTAGTCGCATAAGTTTGTGTATGTTTTGCCCTCATTTTCACTAAATTCTAGACATTATTTAATTTCCTTCTTTATTTCTTACCTGTCCAAGTTATCATTGAGTAAAGAATTATTTGATTTCCATGAATATGTTGGCTTTCTGGTGTTTTGGTTGTTGCGGATGTCTAGTTTTAATTTATGGTAATAAGATGCACAGGAATATTTCAATCTTCTTGTGTTTTTTTTGTTGTATTTGTGACTGATTATATGTTCAATTTTGGAGAGAGTTTGTGAGGTGGTAAGCAGGAGGTATATTCTTTCATGTTTGGGTGAAATGCTTCATAGATATGTGTTAGATTCACTTGAAGCATAAGCTCTGTTAGTTTAAGTTTTGTTATTTCTTTGTTTATTTTCTGTCTTGATGACTTGTCAATTAGAGAGAAAGGGATGTTGAGGTCCCTAATTACTAATGTGTGGAATTTGCTGTGTGATTTGAGCTTAAGTAATGTTTCTTTGATGAATGTAGGTCCCATTACATTTGGGACATAGATGTTCAAAATTGAAATGTCATCTTGGTGGAGTTTTCCTTTTATGAGTATAAAGTCTTCTTCCTTGTTTCTTTACAATTTGTTTTATTAGATATTAGAATGGCTCCTCTAACTTATTTCTTGAGTTTGTTTGCTTTTTCTAGCCCTTTCTTTTTTATTATATATTCTTTATTTACATTTTAAATTATATCTCCTTTCCCAGTTTCCCTCTGGAAAAAAAAAAAAAACTGTTCCCTCCCTCCTCCCCTGCTCACCGACCCACCCCCTCCTGCTTCCTGGCCTTGGCATTTTCCTACACTGGGGCATAGAGGGCCAAGGGCCTCTCTGCTCATTGATGACAGACTAGGCCATTTCTGAAAACGCGTCTACCTTTGTTCCTGAAGTGTGTTTCTTTTTTTATTTTTTTTATTTTTTTTATTTTAGATATTTTCTTTATTTACATGCGAATTTCTCCTTTCC
>NW_022196894.1:68893099-68907573 GCF_008632895.1 Mastomys coucha | reverse complement strand
ATAGCTATATTTAGGCTGGCTTGCCCTTCCTTCAGTCCCTGCTCCATAGTTAATCTCCGCAACTCCTCTGTTTCTTATATGAAGCAGAATGATATATCTGGTTGTTAGCCTGTTTATTTCTATTGGTGTATTGAGCTCATTGAAGCTGAGATATATTAATGAACAATGATTATTACTTTCTGTTATTTTGATGTTGGAGGTGTTGCTGTGTATGTCATTCTCTTCTTTTGGTTTTGTTGTGAGATGATTAATTTCTTGTGTTTTCTTGGGTGTCGTTACTTTCTTTATGTTGGAGTTTTCTATCTAATAACCTCTGTTGGGCTGCAGTAGTAGAAAGATATTGTCTAAATTTGGCTTGTTCATGGAATATCTTGGCTTCTACATTTATAATAATTGAGAGTTTTTCTGGTTATAGTAGGTTGGGATGACATCTGTGGTCATTTAGACGTTACAAGACATCTGAACAGGATTTTCTGGCTTTTAGGGTCTCTATTGAAAAGTTAGGTAAAATTCTGATAGATCTGCCTTTGTATTTTACCAGGACTTTTCCCCCTATAGCTTTTAATATTTTTTTTGTTCTCTATTTTCAATGTTTTGATTATTATGTGGCAGGGGGATTTTCTTTTCTGGTCCAAACTATTTGGTGTTCTATAAGCTTTTTGTAGATTTATAGCCATCTCGTTCTTTAGGTTAAGAAAGTTTTCTTCTACGATTTTGTTGATAATTTTTTTCTCTGGCCAGCACTTCAACCCACAGCCATACCTGCCTCCTAAGAGCAGGCTCTAACTCAACACATACACGTGAGACACCTCCATCTCTGCCCCCCCAATATATCCCTGCTTGCAGGGATCCCAGCAAGTCTAGCAACCATGGGCTATGTGCTGCTCATTAAGAGCTCCATCTTCATTCAGGCCTGCACCTGCACCAGGGTGGTCATGGAGCAGCCACCTGTGCTTCACCCCATAGCTCTGCCTGTCTCCCAAGGCCATATCTGGCTTGATACACATACCCGTCAAAGATAAGCACACTGTGTTCCACCCTACTGTTCTACCTCTGTCCCAGCAGTTCTACTACAGTGCAAAACACTCTCACCAATTAATACCAGAGACAACTACATATTGAAAAGCAAGCTCATGAGCATAATCAACAGAAGCCAATGTAATATGGCACCATTATAATTTAGTTCTGTGACTACAGCAAGCCCTGGATATCCTAGCACAAGTAAAGATCAAAACTGTGACCTTAAATTCCATCTCATGAAGAAGAAAGAGGCCTTTATAGAGGATATAAGGATATATTTCCCTTATAGAAAAACAGAAAAACCACAATCAAACAATTATAAGCCCTTAAATAGGAAAGAAATAAGTTTCTCAAAGAAATTCAGGAAAATACATTCAAACAGGTGAAGGAAATGAATAATACTGTCCAAGACCTTAAAAAGGAAATAGAGACAATTAAGAAAACACAAATGGAGGCAATCCTGGAGAGGGAAAACCTAGAAAGGATGCAAGCACCATCAACAAAATACAAGAGATGGAAGAGAGAAGCTCAGGCACAGATTATACTATAGAAGGAATTGATACATCAGTCAAAGATAATGTCAAGTACAAAAGTTTCTAACCCAAAATATCCAGAAAATTTGGGATACTGTGAAAAGACCAAACCTAGAAATAATAGGGATATAAGAGGGTGAAGATTCACAATTCAAAGAGATAGTTAGGTTGTTTAACATGCGTGACTCCCTGGAGTTGATTCCACAGTACCCTTTAAACCCAGCATGATGACCCACTCCTGTAATCTCAACATTTGGGTGACAAATGTAAAGAAGCCAGAAGTTAAATGTTCTCCTGGGCTACATAAAGAAGTTTGAGATGAAGTTTAATACATAGAATCCTGTATATTTAAAAAAGAAATCAAAGAATAAAAAATACTAAAATAATGTCTGTTTCATTCTCAGCATTCCCTACTTGTCTTTGTTTTCTATTAACACTGTCTACATGCTTGCTTTTAACATCAAATGATAATGCCTTTCTGTGCAAAATAATACTTTTTGATGTTTGAATAGTGTTTATACAAAATTCTAATCTAATCTCTCACAGTATCTTTCTGAAAATATTAAATGAAGAATCCAAGACTTATGTTTCAAACATATTTAAATTTTGGTCATGGTAAATAGTCTAATTTCAGAAGCTTGATTCCCCAATACACACCTATGCACCAATGTGACATGAACTTATTTAATTGTCTTTTAATTATCATTTATTTATGTGTGCATGTGTGTATGTGTGTGTGAATGCTTGTACACACATGCATGTAAGTCAACAGGTGCGTGTGACAGTCCCACATGTGGAGGTCAGGGAACATTTGATTTCTTTCTTTTTATCCTTCCACCTTGATGTAGATTCCTGAGATGGAACCCAGGTCAACGGGCTTATGTTACCAGTGTCTTTAGCTGAGCCATTTCCCCAGTGCCTTGAAGCTTCTTAATAGAGAATGTAGAGTTGCTTTGGAGACTGAATTAAATGGTTTATGGAAATTCCCTTACAGAACACACAGTAGGCTTGCCTTATAGAACACACAGTAGGCTTGAGAAACTCCCCTCTTCAACAACTTTCCTAATGAACCTGCACCTACTAAAGCAGTTTACTAGTTATTACAGCTGTTTGTTTGCATAGTTTTTTTTTCTTTTCTTTTCTTTTTTACTTCTGGGAATTAGAAGAGAAAGAAGTATCTCTTGTCCTTTTACAAATCTCACATGTGAACTGGAAACTCACAAGAAGCTTTTGGGAGATAGCTACGTTCACTGATATCGGTGATTTCCCTGTGGAAGCTGGATTAGTCACTGCCTCCTCTCCCCACAAGTCCCATATATCCTCCTCTGTCATTTCTATTGCCATGATACTGGACTGAGCTATCAGTTTTTAAAGCATGTCTCTATGAGGAATAACATTTATTACAAAATAATAGGAATACTATTTTTATGTATCCACTCCTATGTATTGGCTAAACTTTTTCATGTGATTTTTGTAAATTAAAAACGGTGGAAGAAAGTTAAAAATATACCCAGCAAAATAAAAAAAATAGTATAAAGTAAATGTAATCATCAGTACCAAAATGTAAAGCAAAACATAATAAAAAGTAAAGAAAATATTTAGGGGGCAAATATACAACAAAAACTGCAATTTTGCTGACACACTCCAGACACATATTCAACTTTAATTCTAAGCCTCTCATTAAGTAAAATATAAGGTCATTAGTTAAGTGTGTTAACTATGCCATGTCATTCAAACTAAAATTTATTTTGGGAATTGTCTTCTAAATTTTGACATTAATGTATGCTTTAGTTTATAGAAGGGATGATAATAGAAAATTATGTTTATATTAAAAGGTATTATTTCTAAACTTTATGGGATAACATATTTATGTGTACATTCTATTCTTTATATTTCAAGATAGAGGAACACAGAAAGCTTTACCACACTTTGCATCTTAAGGTTGTTTTCCTCTTTCCACAGTTTGTACTGGGGTCAGATATATTTCCTCAATTTATCTGATTTTATCCCATTTGTCCTGTTATTTTTATTTTAGTGGAGAGTTATAAGATGTTTCCTTTTCACAATTTTTTGTTATAACTACCTCAGTATTGTGATATTATTTAAATCCTGTCTCTTTTACTGGTTAAACTGCTTTGTATGGTTTGAGTAGCCAGGAGGGTAAAATGCTTAGTAATTCATAGAGGTTTGGCTAGGTGTACTTCCAATGGTTCTTTGTCAATAGAGCAATATATAACGGCTTTTTCCTGTAGTGTAAATCATTTCACTTGATGATACAACACTACTGTGTTTGTTGTCCTATATGTCTGTGTCTAATTCAACCTATTTCCCTCTCTACCTTAGCCTAAAGGAGATACTGTGACACCTAGTACACTATGTAGGTGTCAGTTTTTACAACTGTTTCCTAGTGCTCAGACCATAAGATTTTCCACATTGACAGATGTAGTAAAAGAGAAGAATTCATTGCCCAGTTGACCATGCAGTTTGTTCAATATTTCTAATACATAATCCTAAAGGCTCTCCTGAAACCCCATGATTCAGCCTGCAGGAAGGTATTTTGTCTTTCCTGAGAAGCCGCACCTATGTCACTATGAAGACCTTGTAATGAGAATTACCAAAGACAGTGAAAGGTCAAAGAGTAATTACAATGTAAAAGTTGGGTTAACACAGCTCCATATACATTGCCAGAAAAACAAAACTCTTAGATTGAGAACAAAAAAGAACTTATTACTCATTGGAACTATAATCACACCACGATCATTTGCACTGGCATTCCAAGATTCAAAAACCACAGCATGACGCCATTTAGCTACATTAGTAAGTAACCAAGGTGCTTTATAAGGACAATTTTATTTCATTCATAATTTAAAATTTTTATTACCTTTTAAATGATGTATGTATGTATGTGTGTGTGTGTGTGTGTGTGTGTGTGTTTGTGTGTGTGTATTGGTACATTTCTGCATGCACATCTGCATACCAGAAGATAACATCAGACAATTGGGAGCTGCCTGTGGATGTTAAGTATTGAAATCAGGACCCTTGGAAGAGCAGTGTGTTCTCTTTAGCACTGAACCATCTCTTCAGCTCTTACTCTTATTTATAGTGTTTGAAAATGCAAGTTCAAGGTCATGTGTTTCCACCTTTTTGGTCTCAGTGTGACAGCTCAAAAGAGAACTGAAAAGGTCAACATCTTTACATCCATTACAGGATGAGTCTTACTTTACCTAATTTCCTGAGAAGTAACTCAGTCTTCAAGAACATCATTACATCTTCAGAGGCCATTGCCTCCAGAACACAGGTACTAGGAGATATGCTCAACCATCTTAAAGAGTCACCACCTCAACTTTTCCCCACCAAGACCAAACTTTCAGTACATGTATCTTTGGAAGCATGCCTGACAATTCCTGCATATGCACTAGAAGACATTTCTTTGAGTGGAACTTGTGTTCATGAAACCTAGATGTTAATGGAGTCACTAGAAAAATTACCTTTTTTTTTTTTCAAGGAATCATATTCTACACTACTTGTGATAGTAAAATATATTTGAAATCTGACCCTAGGAAAATGGTGACTCCATCTTTTATTGGAAATAAAAGTATAGTACAAATGTCAAGACAAGCAAGACTAGTTGATCACAGAAGACACAATAAAAGCTACTAATGCCTCAGCACAGTAATGTGAGATTTGTCTTAAGACATGAATCCATGCTTAACAGTCTACTGCATAGGAATAAATTAACACAGACTGTAACATAGCTAGCATTGACTACAGTTTTTACTATCCATCACATTTCCATAAAGTAATTAAAAAAATTGTGAGTATATTTTTAAACTTAGAAAAGTAGATACAAGATTGAAAATGTGAAGCATGTATGTTTGGTAACTCGTGTTAGCCCATCTTACTCTTCAAACCACTAGAGGCTGTATTATTAAATTGTAGCAATTTCAAAATCATATCTCGGGAGGTTTGGTTTGTTCCTTTATATTGTAATGCTAAATTCTAGACCTGTCTAGGTCTAAGAGTGGCTTCTCATGTTTACAAGCTTTTCTTGTACAAACCTTGTTCCTTGATTTTTAAAACTATTGGCTAAATGAAATAGGCTACAGCCAGTTACTAGCAGGATTAGAGAGTGGTGGGTTTGGAGTGACCCAGTTGAGGGAGAGAGAAGAGAGGGAAGAGAGGGAAGAGGAAGAGAGAGGAAACCTCTGTGAGTGGAGATGGACAGTGAACACACAGCCAAGAGAAACAGCAAGTGTCTGGGGTACAGTACTCAGTAGGTACCAAGGCTAGCAAACAGAAGAGAAGATTGTGTTTCCCCTTCAGCAATTGTCAAAACCAAATAAAATAACCATTCTCTGAGTCTCATTTCTTTGTAAACTAATTGGAGATAAACTGGTTGTAATGCCTTTTGGTGCACCTAACATTGGGCAAAGAACCAAATTACCCGTGACTACTTCCCAGCACAAGGTGCGACTCTTTAGCAGGTGGATTTACATGTATTTCTCACTGGCACAGTTATCTGGTGTGGGCATCACCAGGCAGTATAGCCCTACTCTCCCAGCCACCCATACCTTGGTCACTGAAGCCTAAAATTGGTACAAACCTTGCCTTGCAGGTTGCAGTAACAGCCTAAGCTCTGAGCAAACCACAACATGAGCTCAGAACTGGACTTGTGCTAGAATCAGTGAGAGAGACTCTTTCTAACCACCACCACCACAACAGTTAATATAATATCTTAATCATCATTGTCATTATTATCATAAGATAGAGGTATTTTAGTAAGAAAAAGACAACATTGACCTTACCTATGCAAACGTGACTAAACATCATTTCTCTCTCCCTCTCCCTCTCTCCCCCCCCTCTCTCTCTCTCTCTCACACACACACACACACACACACACACTAGAGAGAGACTGAGAGATTGAGAGCAGAAAGGAAGGACAATTTTACATGGAGATCTTAGTTCTCTTACCAATTAATAAATGGAACACAAGAAATAAACTCAGTAAAGATGAAGAAGCCTTAGCATTACTAACCACACTGAGCAAATGATCATCATTACACAGAAATTCTCATAATTGCTCTGCAACAAAAACCAAAAATTTCTATTCGTTAGTTTATAAGAGGATTTGCTTTACATTTAATAGGATCATATACACAAAAGTCTCTACATTCAAAACAGGCAATCACATTAAAAATTAGCAAGGCATGGAGTCCTAGAAAATTCTAAAGATGAATTTAGAAGACGCATGTCAAAATATTCAGTGTAGCATATTAGAATGGCCATCACTAAATACCACATAGCTTAATTACCAAAAATCTATTTAAAAAAAATGATGCTGAGGATCAATGAGCAAGCAAGGAGGCTGTACGTAGGGGATTTCTACTGATCTGATGGTGGCTGGCTCCTTCCCTTGTTCTCCTTAAATCTTTCTTAATGTCCTTTCATAAGATAATTAGTTGTTCTGGATTTGAGTTCTACCTTACGGCCTCATTTAAAGTTGCTTGTAACATTGTCTCTAAAGCCAAACAGATTGCTGGTTAGAGATTTCATAAACTAAAGGAAGTTTAAAATATCACACAGGCTAAATTTTGTTCCAAACCCCACAATGAGCCTTTCACAACCTCACATATGTCAAATTCATGATTAACGTACTAAATGATATTCCTGTAAAAGTTGTAGAGAAATGCATCAGTTTCAATCTTTAAGAGATAATTTAAAAAAAAATCTGTGAGTAGAGACATGGATCAGAGAGAATATTGTTGAACTTCAAAGAAATAGAAGGTTGCTTAAAACACACAAAGCATAGTGGAGATGAAATGAGGACTCTTCAGATAAGCAATCTCCAGCACAGAGGACAGGTGATCTCCAGGTATAGCCAGTTGTAATCGGTGACTCTCACCACTTATTGGACAAATAAGGGACCCTTGAGTCTTAGAGTTTCATGACTGTGAAGAGACACCATGATCACAACAACTCTTTTAAAGGAATACATCCAATTTGGGCTGCTTACAGTTTCAGAGGTTTAGTCCATTATTTTTCTGTGACAAGCATGGCACCATGCAGGTAGATATGGACCTGAAAAAGGAAATAAGAGATCTATATCTTATCCACAGTCAGCAGAAGACCCTGAATATACTAGGCATAACTTGAGCATAGGAGACCTCAAAGCCTGCCCCACATAATTCCTTTAAGAAGACCACATTTACTCCAAAAAGGCCACGCTTTCTAAAAGTGCCACTATCTGTTGGTCAAGCCTTCAAACACATGAGTTGATGGGGACCACCAACCATATATAGTGGTTTAATCAAACCACTATAGCTCCTGTCAAAGGAAATAGTGTTGTGTCATATGTGACAGAGAAGCAAATAATAGTTATAGACAGATTGTTAAACTATCTCCACACTGTACAAAACTCAATCTGACAACAAAATAGGATATAGACAAGAAAGGATGATCACAAACTTGAAAGTGAGAAGCTTGTAAGTGAGAAGTGAAGAACGTAGTGGCAGCAAAAAATTTTCTCATCATAGTTTCACTATGTAAATATATTTATTAATAAATTATGTATGTTTCTCCTATAGTTTAAATTTTAAATGCATTGGTATATCATAGATTATAAGAAAAATTATAGCTCACACACTTAAGATAAAAATATTAAATTTATATATATATAGATAGATAGATAGATGGATGGATGGATGGATGGATGGATGGATGGATGGATAGATAGACAGACAGACAGACAGACAGACAGATAGATAGATGGACAGACAGATAGAAAATAGATCATGCTTTCAGGTTGACATTATACTGGGTTTAAAAACACTACATCATTTAATATAACAACAATACATTAATGAGGTGTCATCTCTTAGCAAATCAGGATGCTGCAAAGTGCTGTGGGACATTATCTGACAGATAAAGAAGCTCAATATTTCACAGAAATCATGTTTTCTAAGAAAAACATCTATTGTACATAACTGTGTTATATCATCTATTTATCATTGTAGTACAAATACCTAGAAAGAAACAGTTCCGGAGAGATAAAGATAGATGAATAGCAAAGGTGGTTATTTGAATTATTAGAATGAGATCAGGTCTAAATTTCCAAAATTCTAAAACTCAGCTTAAAAATGATAGTTTTACAGCATTTTCACTTCTTTTGTTATTTTCCTACATGAGAGATCCTTTGTGGTGAGAGATCCTTTGTGGTGTCATCTTCTCGGATTTTGTGATTTGTATTTTATATGTCACTTTGGATATTTTGTTGTCTTTACTTTTATACCACTTAATGAATATGATATTATAACCATGATGAAACTACTTACCCAGAAACTATCATTTTTTTTTATTTTTCTCTAGTTCTCTTTGTGGAATATTTACTGACTTTTTTCAATAAATGTTTGTGGGAATGGGGAAAAAATTCGAAACTGCCCCACTTGACTTTTCAGCTTTACTGGCATTAAGAACCAACTCATGTCTTTGCTTTAGCCTCTGCTCCACACTTTGTCTGTTTATCTCTTCCTGTGTTATTTTGATCCCCCTTCTAAGAAGGACTGAAGTATTCACACTTTGGTCTTTCTTCATCTTAAGCTTCATGTGGTCTATTAATTGTATCTTGGGTATTCTGAGATTTTGGGTTAATATCCACTTATCAGTGAGCACATACCATGTGTGTTCTTTTGTGACTGGGTTACCTCACTCAGGATGATATCTTCTAGGTCCATCCATTTGCCTAAGAATTTCATGAATTCTTTGTTTTTAATAGCTGAGTAGTACTCCACTGTAATGTGTAAATAAATCACATTTTCTGTATCCATTCCTCTGTTGAAGGATATCTGGGTTGTTTCTAGCTTCTGGCTATTATAAATAAGGCTGCTATGAGAATAGTGGAGCATGTGTCCTTGTTATATGTTAGAGCATCTTTTGGGTATATGCCCAGTTGCATATGTAGCAGGGGATGATCTTGTCTGACATCAATGAGAAAAGAGGCCCTTGGTCTTGTGAAGGTTCGATGCCCCAATGTAGGGAATGCTAGACTGGGAAGCAGGAGTGGGTGGGTGGGTGTGTGAAACACCCTCATAGAAGCAGGGGGAAGAGGGATGGGATAGGTGGTTTTCAGAGGAGAAACTGGGAAAGGGGATAGCATTTGAAATGTAAATAAAGAAAATATCTAATAATAAATAAATAGCCACAGGTATATATAGTATTATATAGGAATAAAGTAATTGGGGTAACTTTTTTAACCAGGTAGGCAGCTTGTATGATTATCAATTGGCTCTGAAATTATTGTGTGAGAATCTTTCGAATTGAGAATTTATTGACTATATATATAAACTGTATATATACAGTTTATATGTACTGAATTTATTAACTGTATATATAAATCTTACTGATTAATTATAAAAAAAGAAAAAGAAACAGCTCATGTTCAGTTTTTATCAATCCACACTGGTTCCATGTGCACCACCACTCCCACATAGAATGAACACTTTAGATTACTGTTGCTAGCCTATTCTGCAAGTTTAATGACTTAACATCCCTTTGTTGTTGTGCATGCCAGAAATCCTGGGTTGGTCTGAAATTAACCTCAACACATCACTATGTTGCATTCATTTCTAAAAGCTAGAGGGCATTATTCAATCCTTGCTTCTGTAGTATAAAGCCTTCTTTCTTTCTGGCTGTTAGATGAGATTTCCAGTTCCTACAGCCCACAGGCATTCTCTGGACCACAGTTTCCTTCTTCCATCTTTAAAGACAGTAACTGAATGAAATTCTACTCTTATTGCCCCTCCTTAAAGAACCCATCTGTTTTCTCCTTCCTTTTTATCTAATGACACAGGTATAACATTTATTTGAAAATCTCATTAAAGTAAAAACCTTGCACATAATAAATTTTAAGCTTTTTCTCTAGATGTATGTCCTTATTGCTTCTTTATGCACAGCTCTTAAATATCAGCAGTTTACATATAAAGTACTAAATTATCATGCAATTATGTTTTTCATTAAAAAATCATGTGTAAAAATACATTTAAATGTGTTTTGAGATCAAATTCATATATAATCATTTTTATATGATCTGAATCTCTTAGAATCAATGTTTCTGTCTCTAAGACAACTAAGTGAAGAGTGGAGCACATAACATAGGAAAATCAATATGACTTTATCATGTGCCTACCATAGGCCAGGTATTGCATATGTATTTGTTGTGAATAACTTGTTTAGATTTCTAAAAAGAATTATATTTCTCTCTGTGTGTGTATTGTATTTGTGTGTGTGTGTGTGTGTGAAGAGAGAGAGAGAAAGAGAGAGAGAGAGAGAGAGAGAGAGAGAGAGAGAGAGAGAGAGAGAGTGATAGAAGGAGGCACTACACAATTGACTGACTACAGTTATCTACAAATTCCAGAATGGGGTTTTGGCTTCCATGGAGCTGGAATGATAGGCAGTTTAGAGCCTCATTATGTAGGTGCTGGGATTTGAACTCTGAACTCTGTAATAGCATCAGGGTCTCTGAACTGCTGAAACATCTCACCTATCTAACCCCAATGAATCTTGTTCCACAAATAAAGTCTGCTCTCCAATAGACAAGTCACTTCCTGCCCTTTTATGTCATATAAATTTACTGTTCTTTGCACTTCTTTTACAATCATCACCATAAAACATATTAATAGCCAAGATATTAATTTTCTCCCCAATCAAAAAATTAAGGACCCATTACAAGAAAGTTACAAACCATGTGTCTGCTCTAGAACTTTTTGAAATGTTTCCCAGATTACATTGTAAGATGGTTCACCTCACTTTGACAACATATAGCATCACTCATTTTAGGGTTAACTCCTCCTCTTGTTCAGAGAAACTGTCTTCTGCCTGCATCTGTGGTGGATTTCTTTGCATGTCATCTCTACTGTAGCTTTTATCTTCAAAGAATGTGTCAGCTGCTGTTTTCATCACTCCTTCACATATACTCTGTGTTTTTTCTTTCTTGTCCTATAACTTACAAGACATCAGAGTTATGGTGATTGCTTTTAACACCATTTCTCTAACATTTTGGATACATGAGATTTTTCAGGGAAAATAAAAACAAAACAAAACAAAATCAACCAACCAAACAAGCACCAGTGGTAGAAGCAGCAGCAGCAGCAACAACAAGAACAAAACAGTTATTGAAAAGGAAATGTGACACTTGACTTTGTCATAAATTTTGCCCAGCTCTTCTGTTTGGTGTGTTTCTTTCTGAATTCAATATGCTGATTATGAAATTAAGCAACTAAAGTTATCCTTCTGGCACAAGTTCTTAATCCCACATGTCAATGACATTGTAGCAGAAGGATCACAAGTTCAGAGCTTGCCTAGGCTACAGAATATAAAGTAAAGGCCAGCTTGGGTAAACTAGTGACATTAAGTACCACAACTACGAATAAACAAAAGGATAGCTATGTAAATCAATAGGTATGTGCCTGTCTAGCATCATTGAGCTCCTGCCTTGAGACATAAGAGAGGGGATGAGAGCTAAGCATCTGATTTCCCATCACCATCCTACCTCTCAACTAGTAAATACTTTCTCCTATGAGATTATCCTAAAAGTCATGCATCCTACACCAATCACAGGGAAAATGAAATGGGAGCTCAAGTGCTATTCAAGCATCAGGGCTGTTTATGAAACACATTCATCTTCTGTACTATAAAAGACTGGCAATGCATTACTGAGTAAAGAAATGGCAACAATTTTACTGTATTGATAAATACCCTCCATGGTGTTAGTAAAATGAAAGTACTTTCTTCCTCTAATATGTATTTTGTTTCCCTGGTTTTTCAAACATGCTAGTAACTTTAGTTTTTTGGTAATGCAGTGTCAGTGTAGGTATGTATATAGTCCTTTACATTTCAAAGTTGGAATGAGACCACTTAGCTTTGGAGCATAGCACACTCTTCTTGATTTCCTTTGTGTAATACAGTTGTCTGTCCATGCTTTGTATGCTGTAATTTGAAATCATCAGCATATGCAATGTTCTTCCAATGGTTCACCACCTAATGCAACTGGGGAAAGAAGGCATTGAATACTGTGGGGATTTCCTTAATGATTTCATTGTTACTTATTTAACGCTTCCTGTATCCAATTACTTACTATAAAGCAGTCCTCCTAGCTTTATTTCTGCTATTGCTAATACTTTATTAAAGTGTCATTAGATCACAGGAAGGAAAATTTCCCTCCAAAGTAAATTAAGTCACAATATGCATTCTCTTTTAGAATGAATTTTACAAATTAAATAGAAAATGATTTTTCTTGGAATAAAAGAAGCATGTATTTAAAAACATACAGTATTGAAAAGAAATGCCAACTTTTATTAATAATCTCTGGACATATTTTATAATGGCTGTTGAAACAAAACAACTTATTTAAAAGTTGCAACTTATTCACTATTAAATGTACCGCATTTCTTAATGGTGTTCCCAGATATAACCAAAAACCAAAATCATATTCAAACAATTTAGTCATTATTCTTTTTTACTTTATGTTTCCAAAAATTAAAGAAAAGTGAGCATCTCATCACCAAGACACTTAAACTTATGGGTATATAGATATAATTATGAGAGATATTCATAGAAATTCCATGTTAGCCCATTTGCAATCCTTGGGTTAATCAGCATTGTAGGAAATTAGGTTGGCTTAAGCAATTTCCACACTGATAACAACTTTGTAATATTTATAGAGATGGAGGCACTTGGAAAGCACTGCATGTAGAAATGGCAAAGCTCAGTGTACTTACATATCACTGGAAAACTGCCAAAGCAATGGGCAAGCAAACACAAATTTGTGCACAGGGCATCCTTGAATGACAGACTAAAGTGCATGTGAATGTGCGAAAACAGGTGGTCTGGGATGCATGGTATCAGCTAAGCATCTGGGCCCCGAAGTGGGACTGCAGCGTATTTTCTACTCTCAGTGGAAAGCTGTGCTAATCATGAACACAGAAGCTGGTATTGTTTAAAATCTTTTGTTTTGTAACCTTTTCAGGAATTAAAATAGAAGCAGAGCCATGTTTTTCAGATTTGAAAGGCGAACACCATCTATAACTGCTTTGTACTATGGCTGTTTCTATAGAAAAATAACATAGCTAGATGCACACATGTTTATATAGCTGCTGATTTTGCCTCTTATTTATTTGTGAGAATTGGCGTATGCTAAGAGATGGGATGTTTTCTGCTCTCAGTAATCACGTTCGTTACTAATGACTATAACCAAACAAATTTATATATATATATATATATATATATATATATATATATACATATTTATATTTACATATTACAGTTTTTATTAATTTTCTATTTTTAAGACTTCAATCTGTAGGCTTCCGATGTTTCCGATCTACTGTAAATTAAGTATTATTTATCTTCTACAAGTTATAAAATACTCTCAGTATGTGCCAGGAGAATATTAAATGTAAGTCTAACTAAACTAAAATCCTAGTTAATGATTGTATAAATAAAAAATGATACAAATTAAAGGCAAGTGGAACAGTTGGTTTTACTTGTTCAATGCACAGTACAAATTATTTTTCATTACAATTTATAATTACAAACTTTGAAATCATGATATAGGATGCGCCTAAAAGTAATGATGCTTAATAGCTACATGTCCATAAATAAAGTGATTTAATTTTCATCAAGCAAAAACTATATCTCCTTAAGTGTACTAAGGCACAAGCACTGTGTTTTCTTTTGTTTTAGACTTTTTTTTACTTTTATTGCATTATGATGAGAAAAGTTACATGATTTCAATTTATCTGAATTTGTTAATATTTAAAAACATATTTTAAGTAAATAGATTGAATCACATTCTTGTTTCCATTTTTACCCCAATTCCTCCCAGAGACTGCCCTTCAATACCTACAATATCTTTTTTGTCATATTCCT
>NW_022196894.1:68846142-68892723 GCF_008632895.1 Mastomys coucha | reverse complement strand
CTTGGAGGGTGGCACAGACATTAGGTGAGGGTAAGAATTTTGTTCATTAGCTGTGATAATTTGGAAAAACATTCATCTCAGAGAAAGAGTAACTTAAAAGTCCTCTTCTTCAAACGACACAAAAGTTACACATGTCAAGCAAAGCATGCAGTCTCACTTTGTTGTTCTCTTACAAGCCACCTCCCTAGTTAATCCTCCATGTTTCTTTTGTGTATATAAATATTTTGAAATATATAAGCTGTTCTGAAAACCATAGTTTAGTGTAAAAACATGAAATAAACAATACTACTAATAGAGAGGCTGAGATAGGAGAAGCAAGATTTCAAGACCCTTATGTTGTACACAGCCAGACACTGTCACAAACAAACAAGCTGAAAGTGTATATAGATCGTACAATACTGGATATATTTCTCCAATTACCAAATTAGATAGACCATTGGATAACAATCAACAAATTTGCAATTCCTCACATTTTTGGATTTCAATCGATTAGAATATATTTGTAATATTAATTTTTATATTAGATATTAAGAAAAAGTAATTGTCATGTTCTTTTGTTTTTGTTGTAAGAGGTGGAATTAGATTTGTGTAGATTTGTTGAAAGATTACTTTCTTGCTTCTTCTAGGGTATAGTTTTGCTCCTTATGTTGATGTTTTCCATCTATTATCCTTTGTAGGGCTGGATTTGTGGAAAGATAATGTGTAAATTTTGTTTTGTCATGGAATATTTTGTTCCCTCGAATCTATGGTATTTGAGAGTTTTGCTGGGTATAGTAGCCTGGGCTGGCATTTGTGTTCTTGTAGGGTCTGTATAATATTTGTCCAAGATATTCTAGCTTTCATAGTCTCTGGTGAGAAGTCTGGTGCAATTCTGATAGGCCTGCCTTTATATGTTACTTGACCTTTTATGCTTACTGCTTTTAAAATTCATTCTTTGTTTAGTGCATTTGGTGTTTTGATTATTGTGTGATGGGAGGAATTTCTTTTCTGGTACAGTCTATTTGGAGTTCTGTAGGCTTCTTGTATATTCATGGGCATCTCTTTCTTTAGGTTAGGGAAGTTTTCTTCTATAATTTTAATAGATTTTTTTTTTCAGACAGGGTTTCTCTTATAGCCCTGGCTGTCCTGGAACTCACTCTGTAGACCAGGCTGGCCTGGAACCCAGAAATCTGCCTGCCTCTGCATCCCAAGTGCTGGGATTAAAGGCGTGAGCCTCCACTGCCCTTCTATAATTTTTTTGAAGATATTTACTGGCCCAGTACCTTGGGAGTCTTCATTCTCTTCTATAGCTATTATCTTTAGGTTTGGTCTTCTTAATGTGTCCTGGATTTCCTGAATGTTTTGGGTCAGGAGCTTTTTGCTTTTTGCATTTTCTTTGACTGTTGTGTCAATGTTTTCTATGGTGTCTTCTGGTGTCTTCTATAGTGTCCCTGAGATACTCTCTTCTATCTCTCTTATTCTGTTGGTGATGTTTGCATCTATGACTCCTGATTTCTTTCCTAGGTTTTGTATCTCCAGGGTTGTCTCCCTTTCTGATTTCTTTATTGTTTCTATTTCCATTTTTAGATTCTGTATAGTTTTGCTCATTTCCTTCACCTGTTTGATTGTGTTTTTCTGTAGTTCTTTAAGGAATTTTTGTGTTTCCTCTTGAAGGGCTTCTAGCTGTTTACCTGTGTTCTCCTGTATTTCTTTGAGGGTGCTATTTATGACTTTAAAGTCCTGGATCATCTGGATGAGAAGTGATTTTATATCTGAATCTTGATTTTCTGGTATAATGGTGTTTCCTGGACTTGCTATGGTGGGAGAACTGGGTTCTGATGATGCCAAGTAATCTTGGTTTTTGTTGTTTATTTTCTTACACTTGTCCCCCATCATCTGGTTATCTCTAGTGCTACCTGCCCTTGCTAAAACTGACTGGAGCTTGTCCTTCCTGTGATCCTGGTTGTGTAGAACTCCTCTGAGTCAAACTATCTCTGTGATCTTGTGATTCTGGGATCCTGGGATCCTGGGCTTCTTAGAGCTCCTGGGAGTAGAGATTCCTCTGGGTGTTGTGGGACTGGCTGTGGATCCTGGGCCCAAGGTCTGCTCAGGACAGTAGCCCAGACTGGAAGGAACCTGATCTACTGGGCTGGTGGTGTTCCTGTGTGAGCACTGTGTTTTCTAACTTGCATACTGCAATTAAAAAAAATTAAAATTTACAAAATGAACCCAAATTCATAGGGGTGGGAAATACAATGTTGGTTAAGAAAAGCTTGGATTTGAATGTGGGAGGGAAAGAGATAGAAAAGGGCAGGAAAGAACAAGGCTTAGACTAATAAAACAAATCTTACAGCTTAGGGGGACATATGCTGAGGTGTATTGCCAGAGAATTATAAGTAATGTCAGTAAAGAGTATATTTAAAGTAACAGAAATAGAATATCTGTTTAGAACAAAGACAAGCTAAGTGTTTGAGGTGGCAAAGATATTTTTTTTCCTTTTTTTTCCCTTCATGGTATACATATGCATAGCAAATCCAAATGTACATGGATATGATTATTCATCAATTAAACATGAAAGAATATTACAAGGTCATTGTAGTCCATATCTTGTGTTACAATCTCCTATGGTTTCTGTCTACAATAGTAAATTCTATCCTTCCATACTGCATGTACTCTATGATCTTCTTGTTATACTTTGGGAGTTTGTAAGAATATTTTTATCTTTTTCTTTATATATTTAACTAAGCAAGTTGTAGATTACAGTTTTAAAAATAGCACTGATTTTAAAGCAGCATGATCATTAACTGAGAGATTTGTTTTCCTAACTGTTAGCAAACAATGTGAAAGCCATTGACTTTAACTCTTGTTCCTACTGTTTTGTTATTTGAAATGAAACTCATTTCTCTTTTAGATATAATTGTATGTTGATTGGAAATTTGTCATATTTTACTTGGGCATTGTACAATATGGACTTTGCTTATTGTAAATAGTTGTAAAAATAGTTCCTGACACAAGAATCCTCTATGTCTTAAAGTCTGAGATGATGATTTTGTATGCAGTTAACTGTAAGTGTTAGTAGTGTTTCAAGGCTAATATTCAGACCTTAAATACTCTCCTCACAGTCATCATTTTTACCAGCTTTCTAAATGACCCTGTCCACTTATCCTTTTTCCAGTCTTAATTTTTTTCTTCTTTTTTATTGAGTGCACAATCCTTAAATACAAGAGGATGGTGGGAAAATGATTCAATGGATGAAGCATTTGCTGTCCAAGCAGATGTCACATAAGTTCCTAGCACTTTTGGTACCCTACCTGTAATCCCAGCAATAAGCCCCTAGAGAAGATGGCTCCTTGAACAAACTCTCCAACTAGAAGAACCAAACCAAGGAGTTTAATTTCAAATGAGACCCAGACTCATTAAACCAAGTAGACATTGATGTAGGAAAATACAAGAAACCAACTTCTACTTTCCATATTAACTTGCATGTACATACATATATGCCCACATGCATGGAAAAAAACATGCACGCAGGGAAAACACATAAGAACAGAAGAAGGAAATAGGATAATGAAAATATGTGGAGAGATTGTCCTGAGCTTTCTACTGTGCTCGTCGAGATATTTCCCACTTTCTTCTTGACATCTGGATCTAAATTGAAGATTCCTACTGAGTTCATGTCACCCAGAGCTTATTCTGATAATTCATTATTCTATAATGAACATGAAGACAATAACCAATTTTCTTACATTGCCACCCACAGATAATGTTTGCAGCATTATGTATTCCATGGGTTATATGCTAGATGTCCAATTAGGTAAAATCATTTGCAAAGTGTTTGTGTTAAATAATTTATGAAAATATATTCTTAGTCATTAAACTTTATTACCCAAGAAAAAAAACAATTTTATCAGAGCTACAGAATGTGAAAGAAACTAGCAGAGCATCAGCCTGCTGCTCCTGAAATTGTTTGACTGTCACCTAACAGGAGGTCGTTTTCAGTTTTGTGGGTATGATAATGTGCATTACTATTTCACCCAGAGATCCAAAGATGGATGACATGACTCATGCTGTTACAACACATGAGAGCACCAAATATAAATACAAGTACAGAATTTGATTTGTAAACTTATAGTATATTAGTCATAACTATCCCACATTCAAACAGGAACTATTTATTGTACTTTATGTCTTTAATACTCAAAAAAATACCAAGCAAAATAAACATAAATTTGTATGTGGTCCAAGTATTATAAAACCTACTTGGGGGACAGTGGAAAGGAGATCGCAAGGTCAGGGCCAGCCCGAGCAACAGAGTGACAAGCTGTCTAAAATAAAAAGTAAAAAAAGTGTTTAGGACATAACTCAGTAATAGAATCCTTGTCTTAGAATGTAAAATACTCTAGTTTGAATCTCCAGTACCACCTTTTCATCCCTAGCATACACAGAAAATAAAGTGAATAAAACATAATTCAAGAATGGCTTTTAATGGTGGGTGGGGAGATAGCTCATGGAAAACACAGGCTTCCAGAGGACCCAGGTACAATTCCCAGCAGTCACATGGTAGTTCACAGTGATGTCATTCCTAAAAAGTGTGATGCCCTCTTTTTACATTTGTGGTGTTGCAAAGAAATGCATATGAGTAATTGATGCATACTCAGAAAAGTTTTTAAAAATAAAATATGATTAGCCTTATACAACAAATATACAATTATCACAATTATTTGACACTCCCTTGGCTTAAATGTATCATTAAAAAATGAAGTCATTTTTATTTATGTATTTTGAAACAATGTTAATCCTTCTGGACTGGAATTCTTTATATAGATAAACCTGTTCCTCACAGAAATCTTTCTTCCCCTGCCTCCTAATTGCTGAGACTAAAGGACTGCAGCACCATGCCCTTCAATTAATAAGTTTTAAAATAAAACTATTACTCAGTATAATTTCTTTATATTTAACATCAAACATTACAGCAATTAGACTAAGTATTTTTATTTATTTATGATATTCTATATTCTAATGAAAATATATGGCATATCAATAATCACATGTATGATTTTCCAACAGAAAACTAAAAGTATTTAAATAGTTATAGTCATAGAGATGATGACAATTATAATTACATGATGATAATGTTGACACATTCATGAAAAATAATTATGTATGATCAGTTTGAAAAAATCTGTCATCTACTATTTAGTTAAATTCATTTTCTTTATCATATGCCAGGAACTTATCAGGACACCAGACATAAACAGGTAATAATGAAAAGTTTGTGAGCAACTTAAGTTATCCTGTAATGGGAATTTGGAACATAAATACAAAATCAAATATTTAATTAAGGTAGTTTAGAATACTGATAGTCTTTGAGGAGAGCATAGCAGTGGTTGAATCTAAAGGAAAACTTAAGTGACTGCTCAGGGGAACATCAAGTTGAGGTACATGCATGAATAACCATTTCTATGAGGACATATTTGAGTTTAGTACTGTGAAGGGAAAGAAACAGTAACACAAATATAGGAGACATGATGCAGATCGGGAGATCTGGCAAATGGGAATGCTTTTCATTTGGAGACCACAGGCAATGAAGATTATGTCTACAGAATGGGAAACAAGTATTACCAGCTATACATCTTACAGTAGATTAATATCTAGAATATGCTAGAGACTTAAAGAAAAACTTAAAATATCCAGACAATCAGGAACCCTACATAAAGGCTGTAGATATAAACAAAGAGTTCTCCAAAATTAAAGAAAGAGATAGAGGATGGCATTGTCTGGCATCAAATGGAGAAGCCCTTGGTCCTATGAAAGCTTGATTCCCCAGTCTAAGGGAAGGGCAGGGTGGTAAGGTGGGAGCAGGTGCAGGGAGGATAGGATAGAGGGTTCTAGAGGGGAAACCAGGAAAGGGGATAATATTTGAAATGTAAATACACAAAATTTCTGATTAAAAAGAAAGAGGTAGAAACTACTTGCGAACAACTTTAAAAAGCAGTGAACATCATTAGCCATCAGATCATTGAGAATGAAAATTGAAACTACTTTGGGATTTCATTTCACCCTATCAGAACAATTAAGGTTAAATCAATCAAAACATCAAATAATTGTCTTGGCTGTGAGAAAGAAGAACTTACTATTGATGAGTATAAACCTATGTAGCTGTTATTAAATACCTTTGTGGAAATTTCTTAAAAACTTAAAGATAGGTGCATCATTCGACTTTCCTGTAACATTCCTGTGTATATACTAAAAGAAATGTATTATATTCCAGAGATACCTGTGTACTCATGAAGGTTGTTCTGCTATATCAAAGGATGGATAGGAAATGAAACTGTGCTTCATAAATGCAATGCGATATCATACAGTTGTAAAGACAAATTGTGAAGTTAATAGAAGTAAACAAATGGGATGGAAACAAGCATTTTTGATTCTGGATAATGACTGTAATTGATATGGTTGCATGGCACTGTGGGTGGTGATAGAAAACAAGCCATGCAAACTGTGGTCACTACAACCAATAAGATCCTCTCAGCTTCAATATTGTTTGCTTATTGAAAATGGCTGAGAGTTTATCATTGAGCCTGGTATTAGAATCTATATTTTCATTTAATTTAAATGCTTGTTATGACTTCTCTTTTTTATCCACCTTTAAAATGCCTTGAACAGCCTTGCCTCTTTGTTTTGTGTGTAGAGAGAACATGATCTTAATTAAATGTTATGTTTAATTTTGAAAAACCACACTAAAACCACATAAAATTAGAATATCACATACTTGTTAACATAAAAGTGAAATTCTCTTATACTTAAAACATACTTTGAATTTTGTGTACATGTTTTCCACTCTACAACGTAACTTGCCCCACACATTAATCATTGGTGGTAAATAACATTAAAATTTTATCCTAATATTTTATGTTACTACTTCTTTGAATATTTTACTTTTATAAAATTATCTCTAAGATACAAGCTTTAGAAAGTGAACAAGACAAGAACATTATGAAAAGTCATTTTTGCTATAAAAGAAACCTTTAAGATGTTTTAAATTACAGTGCCTTAGTAGAAAGCTTGCCAGTGTTTATTGTGTGAAGTTAAGAATTTAGATTTCACTAATGGTGCAATCTTCTTGCTAATTTATTCTTCACTTAATAGCACATAATTGTTTGAATAAAATTTGATGTCTCCTGAAAAAAGAAAAGCTATTATAAGGAGGTGTTTTCAATTCCGGCTAATATTTTAGTTCAAGGCTTAAGAAATTTGGAGATAACTACAGTCTATTCTATTCTGGTGCCTTTTGTCCACACACTACGGAAAGTGTGACTTGTATGTATCAAGTTCCAATCTTAATAGCATTCAAAGTCATGAAAGGAATCTACTGTTAAATATATATTAATATTACAAAACTAAAATAGAAATAATAGATGCAAATAAAATCAATAAAACAGAAAGATAAAAAATATTACCTAATGATTCAGTTGTTTTATAAATAGGAAATAGCTTGAATCATTTGAATATAGTGACTGCTAAATATCCCAATATCACTGTCTTCCTCCAAAGAAAGCATTGCAAAGGAGCATATGAAAGTTGGGAGAGAGAATATCCATCCTCAGAACTCAATGTTGATCTGAAATTGAACATTCTTCCATGTTTATATAATTTTCTGCTTTTCATTAAAAAATGTACTTTTTGAAATTATGTATGTGTTTATTAATCACACATGTGTTTTCAAAACATTATGTGTTTCAAAAGCAAAGAAAAATGAAGTGTAAAATTGGCATAAGACAATATAATTAACATATGACAGTCAGTGTTTTTAAATGTTTACATAAATATCAGAAGGCTAAGCTCATTTCTCTAATAAGAATAGTTGAGGATATCCTGTCTGTATAGGAATTGTACAAAAGAGGATACTCAACTGCTTTACTCACCTGAGTTTTTCAAGGCTTTTTTTCTTTCAGACTGAACCAAACCTTGTGATCTATACTGTCTAGCATATAACTAAAACTTATAAGTGGACTGAGAAAGTGGGTCAGTAGGCAGTAATTTTGCTTTCCAATCATGAGGCCCTAAACTTGTGTCCCCAGAATGAACACAGAGCTAGGCATTCTAATTTATATCTGTGATCTGAATGCATCTATGGTGAGATAAGAGTTAGAAACAGGGGGACTGGAGAGATGGCTCAGTGGCTAAGAGCACTGACTGATCTTCCAGAGGTCCTAAGTTCAATTCCTAGCAACCACATGGTGGCTCACAACCATCTGTAATGGGATCCTATGCCATCTTCTGATGTTTCTGAAGGCAGCTACAGTATACTCATATAAAATAAATAAATAAATCTTTAAAAAAAAGGAATTGGAAACAGGAAATTTTCCAAAATGCCACAAGCCAGTTAACTTAAACTCTGTAATACAGAAACAATATTTCAGTCCTGGAAACATGGTTCAGCACTTAGAAGCACAGGTTTCTCTTCCAGGGGACTCAGGTTTGATTCTCATTTCCTACATGGTAGATCATAACCGTGCTTTGTATCCAGTGTCAGAGGATTAGATACAAACTTCTGATTTTTGCACTTTTCCAGGGATGAGGCACATACATGATATGCAGACATAAATAAGATAATATCCCATATATATAAAATAAGAAAATAAAGGGATAAACAAATAATAGAGAAATACTGTTTGAAAGTAGAAAGCAAAGTCTGATATGGAATGTCTTCATCTAACTTTCAAATGTGTGCGATTTTACATGCATTCCTGTACATTCCCATTCAAATGTACATATATACATTAAAAAAGATGTAATCCATCAATGGCTATATGATAGTTTTTTTTTCTTAAAAGTAATCTGCAAAACTCTGGGTGTCTTCATCTTAATAGCTGGGTAGAATTCTGTTGTGTAAATGAACCATAATTGCTATCCATTCTTTCACAAGATATCTGAAATATTTCCAGCTTCTGGCTATGATAAACAAGGCTGCTATGAACATAACAAGTACCCCTGTGGCATAGCAAGGCATCTTTTTGGTATATTCCCAAGAATGATATTGCTGGGTCTTCAGGTAAATCTACTTCTAATTTTCTGAGGAACCTCCAGATTGATTTCTAGAGTGGTTGTACCAGTTTGCAGTCCCACCATCACTGGAGGAATGTTTCAGTTTTACAGGCAAATGGATGGAACTAGAATATAACATCCTGAATGAAGTAACTCAGACACAAAAGGACATACATAGTATGTACTCACTAATACGTGGATATTAGCTCAAAACAAACAAACAGAATAAACAAAAAGCATGTCAAATACCCAAGATACAGAACTCAAAAATGTCAACGAGATGAAGGGCCCAAGTGAGAATGCCTCAGTCGCGCATGGAAGGGAGAAGAAAGCAACCACACTGCGGGGCATGGGAGGAAAAAAGGGATTGTGGGGGCAGAGGGAGGTACATGATTGGGAGGGGGAGAAGGACTGAAATCCCTGAGGGCCAGCAGAAAGAAGGGAAACATATAATCTCTGGAGGTAGTAGGTTGGGGGGGGGGGAACCCTCCAGAATATACCAGAGACCTGGGAGGTAAGAGACTCTCAGGACTCAAGGAGAGGGACCTTAGATAAAATGCCCTACAGTGGGGAGAGGGAAATTATAGATCCCACCTCCAGCAGGAAGACAGGGCATTAAATGGGGGAGTGGGTTGCCATCCCACAGTCAAAACTCTGACCTATAATCGTTCCTCTCTGAAAGAACTGCATGGATGGAAATGGAAAGGATCCTGAAGAAAAAAAAAGTCCAGGTACAGGCCCAAAATGGGATCCAACTTAATGGGAGACACAAGACATGACATTACTGAGGCTATGGAGCGCTCAAAAAGAACCTCTGAAAGATAGGTCTTTTGAACTGCCCTCTGAAAGACCCAACAAGCAGCTGAAAGAGCCAGATGCAGATATTTGCATCCAACCAATGGAGAGAAGCTGCTGACCCCTGTGGTTGAATTAGGGAAAAGTGAGGAGGAGGGTAATCCTGTAGGAGGATCAGCAGCCTCAGATAACCAGGAGATCTCTCAGACACTGGACCAGGCAGGAAGCATAAACCAGTTGATATGAGGTCCCTAACACATATACAGCAGAGGAATGCTGGGTCTGGATTTAGTCAGAGAAGATGAAGGTCCAAGGGTGTTAAAGGTCTGGTGGGGTGGTGGTGGCGATTGGGGACATCCTTGTGGAGACATGATGTGGGGAGGAGGTATGGGATGTGAAACAGTCAGAGGGTGGACCAGGAGAGGAATAAAATCAGGAGTTCAAGATTAATTAATTTTTAATTAATGAATTAAAAAAGAAAAAAGCAATCTGTTGATTGACAAAGCATTCACATTTATATACAAGATAGGATCAGAGGTGAGGAGGACACATCATCTCTCCCAACACCGGAAGAAACTTGGGAACAGCGAGACCCAGGCACACAGGAACTCCCCCAGACCAGTAGCACAGGTTCCTTCTGGTCTGTCTGGGCCAGTGCCCTGAACAGACCTTTGATGCAAACTCTGTAGCCAGTCCCACAACACCCAGAGAAAGCTCTACTCCCGGGTGCTCTATCATGCCCAGGATCCTGGGATTCCAGGAGCTTGATCATACCAGGAAAATACAAACAGGTGAAGGAAATGAGCAAAACCATCCAGAATCTAAAAATGGAAATAGAAACAATAAAGAAATCAGAAAGAGAGACCACCCTAGAGATAGAAAACCTAGGAAAGAAATCAGGAGTCATAGATGCAAGCATCACCAACAGAATACAAGAGACAGAAGAGAGAATCTCAGGGACAGAAGACACCATAGAAAACAGTCAAAGAAAATGCAAAAAGCAAAAAGCTCGAAACCCAAAACATCCAGGAAATCCAGGACACATTAAGAAGACCAAACCTAAGGATAATAGCTATAGAAGAGATTGAAGATTCCCAATGTAAAAGGGCCAGTAAATATCTTCAGCCAAATTATAGAGAAGAAAACTTCCCTAACGTAAAGAAAGAGATGCCCATGAACATACAAGAAGCCTACAGAACTCAAAATAGACTGGACCAGAAAAGAAATTCCTCCCATCACATAATAATCAAAACACCAAATGCACTAAACAAAGAAACAATTTTAAAAGCAATAAGGGAAAAATTTCAAGTAACATATAAAGTCTGGCCTAACAGAATTACACCAGACTTCTCACTAGAGATTATGAAAGTTAGAAGATCCTGGGCAGATGTCATACAGACCCTAGAGAATACATATGCCAGCCCAGGCTACTATACCCAGCAAAACTCTCAATTACTATAGATGGAGAAACCAAGGTATTCTGTGACAAAACTAAATTTACACAATATCTTTTCATAAATACAGCACTACGAAGGATAGTAGATGTAAAAGACCAACACAAGGAGTGAAACTACACCCTAGAAGAAGCAAGAAAGTAATCTTTCAACAAACCCATACAAACCTAATTCCACCTCTAACAACAAAAATAATAGGAAGAAACAATCACTTTTTCTTAATAACTCTTACTATGAAAATTAATAGTACCAACATATCTAAATCAATTGAAATTCAAAAAAACGAGGTATTAGGTATTCGTTGGTGGTTATCCAGTGGTCTCTCTGATTTGGTAATTGGAGAAATAGTTCCAATATTGTACAATCCATATACACTTTCAGCTTCTTTGTACGTGACAGTGTCTTGCTGTGTACAACATAATGGTCTTGAAATCATGTTTCTCCTATTTCAGCCTCTCTATTAGTAGGATTATTTATTTGATGATTTTCACTATACTATGGTTTTCAGAACACCTTACATATTTCAAAATTGTTTATACAGCCAAAAGAAACATAGACAACTAGTTTTGGAGGTGGCTTGTAAGACGACAACAACAAAGAGTGAGATTGAATACTTTGCTTGATATTTGTAATTATTGTATCAGAAGAAGAGGACTTTATAAGTCACTCTTATTCTGAGATGACTGTTTTTCAAAATCATCACAGGCAATGAACCAGAATCTTACTCTCACCTTATGTCTGTGCCACCCTCCATGCAGAACTATTCTTCATTGAGATAGTTGATGAATGACTTCCTGGATAGACCATCTTAATGCACACACCATTCTTAAATGTTGTGTTCCCTGTTCCCTGTAGGCTGAGAATGAAGACAATAACTCAAGTCAAATAGCTTTGACTGTAACAGGAAATCTATCCAAAAACTGTGGCTACAGTTTATTCCTTGGTGCAGCAGAACTGTCAACTCTTACCTTACCTATGACGGAGGTAAAATCCTTTGGTGATGTGAGTGACATTGAAGTACAGCCTTGAACTACAATGTCTAAAATTTGTTCTTATTTTGGGTTTGTACTACAGTAAGAGCCAAGATTTTAAGCTTTACAAAAAACAAAATAAAACAAACAAGCAAACAAAAAGAATTTGTGTTTATTTAAAAAATCTAATAGTGATATATTATTTTAAAATATCATACAATTAATATATTAATACAATTTATATTGAGAAAAACATCTATTTTCAGTATAGCTGGAGACAAGCATCTATATAAGACTGTTCAATTGATTGTTGTTTTATATCAAACAACTTTTATAATACTCATTTTATTGTTACAATATATAATAAATTTTAAAGAATATGATAAAATAAAAAATGAAAGGTATGACAGGTATTGAAGGAGGGTCTCTGGAAGGAGTTGGGGTACAAAAAGGATAGAAGAATGTAATGTAATGTTTACTCAAAATATGTTTTTAAATATTAACAAATTCAGATAAGTTGAAATTACATATCTTTTCTCATCATAATGCAATAAAACTTAAATAAAAAACAAATTTACATATCAATGTTTAAAACATTTAAAAGTTTACAATCACACATAAATCCTAATAAGCTCAAATTATTCATTATGCAGCTACAAAGTTTAAATTATACCTCCAGAAATATCTTGCATCATAAGATGCTCCTGTCCCCCATCACTTCATGGATTACTTTCTCTGATTGAATGTGCATGTGTACCAGCAGATGTTCTAATGCACTAATGACATTATTGTAAGTTAACCACTAATGAATGCTTTCACTGAGTACTTTTTAGCTATTATTCTTTTTAAAATTAGGCTTATTCGGCTTCTCATAAAGAGTAGAATTTTTTTTAAAAAAAAGAAATCACTAAACTTAAAAAATTTAACTACCCATGATGTGATCTGACTCATTAGTGTGTTCAGGCTCTGGTTTCTCAGGGTTGCCTCGCCCTCTGTACATTCAGGCATCTGCCGTCCTGGTTACATCAGGCAATGTGCAAATGTAATGGACTAATTTCATGTATACTTAGCTGTTATTACAGAGAAGTGATTTTTCTAAATGGTCTCTAATTGCCTGAAATAGCTAATGCAACCTTTCAAAATATCTAACTTTAAGTGAGGAAAAATCCACATAAGACTGGATTTCCACTATGTCTAATTATAATTGCTGCACTAGTGAATCATCGATTTTAAAAAATTTGATTACAAAAATAATTCCCTCAGTTAAAGAGAAAAACCTCTCAGATCTAACATATTTTAAGTACACTCTTAAGCATTTAGGTTTTTTAGATAGAAAACTACAGAAAGGAAGAAACAGTTCATTTTTACTCTAAACATAATAAGTGTTTAGCACCAGCATATTTGTTTTGAAAGGATGAAAATAATGCACCCATATATATATGCATATAATATAATACAAACAATAGGACTTTTCATCCACATAAAAAATCATAAAGTAAACAAAGAAGTAGTTCTAATGCTATGTCCTACATTTGTACACAAAATTATGTGCCATTAGAAAATATAGTTAACTATTTAACTTAACTAGGAATTATTTAACTTCTTTGCCTTATATTTTTCTATATAAGTTATTTTAGAATGTCACAGACTGAAAAATATGACCACAGACATTTCAAGAATGATATGACAATGTTGTGCAGTGGCCTTGGCGACTAAAGGGGATTCTCTCATTCGCATTGGGATGGAAGAGCAGATAGGATTGATCTGATCATGGAGCTCAAGAATCTCACAGAAAATGAAATAAGTGTGATGACTCAGTAGATTTCAGACATGATCAGGTAGCTAAGACAGACTTTCTCTGGAAATGCTTGAGATACAAATTTCATAAGACATTAATATTTCAATCAGAAACATACCTAACTGATAACCACTATGTGCAGGAGATGTTCAGTACTACAGAAATGAATACAGAAAGCTAAGAAAGTGCAAAGCCTTTCTCTTCTGCCTTCGGGACCTTGTTTTCTTTGCTCATGGGTATTGGAAGTCTTGATTCTTTAGTCTTTAGTCAGTATATCTTGCATCATGTGTTCTGGCTCTTAAGTCATCTGCTTAAAAATGAAAATTATTGTTGCTGGTAAAGCCCATTTCTTTATTCTTAGAGATTAAGAATGAGTTAACTCTCAGGCTACCATTCCTACTATACTTGTATTCAGATGGTATACTGTTCTATCAATTTATATGTTTATTAAATCTTTATAAATAGATTATATATTAAATATATATAAACATATCACTTATATTTAATATATTATAGTTAATATTGTATTTAATTTTATATTTATATAATATAATGTATTACATATATATATATACTCTAATGGTTCCTTTTCTGTGGTGGGCCCCGATTAAGAGAATGAATTAATTGTATATAACTATTTTTTCAGAAAAATGATCATAAAAAGCATAAATAATTTTGATTTTGGTTTTAGGAGAATACTATAATTTATTATCAATTTAATCATGATATAATAATGGTGGGTTATGAATTTATACTGAAAGTAATTATTTCAAATTTTCTATATTTGACTCTTGTGGCAAGCTTATTTCCAAAAGAGAGATGACCTTATACTATGTAGCCTAAACTGTTCTGGAGTCTATTATGTATATTGTACTTTGTAGCCCAGATTTATCTTGAACTCCAAATGGCCTAAATCTCTTTCTGAAGAAAGAAATTGATAAGTTCAAAGACAAAAAGGAGGTGGCAATCGTTGTGTTAGGAAACAAACTGGACTTTTCTGAGCAGAGACAGGTGGATGCTGACATGGCACAACAGTGGGCAAGAAGTGAGAAAGTGAAGCTGTGGGAGGTGACAGTGACAGACCTGAGGACACTGATTGAGCCCTTCACTTTACTGGCCAGCAACCTTTCCCAGCTCCAGAAAAAGTCCAGCTTCCCTTTGCCTGGGAGGAAAAACAAATCCACCTTTCAAATGTTCCAATTAATTTCCTTGCCCAAAGTGGAGCTCATATAATATAAGTATGTGAAAGAACTGTGGTGCTAAGAAAACATCCAAAGACAACATATGAATGTTGCTGTGATCTTACCCTGGCTTCTCGGGAGGTCTCTAGTAAAGATGGGAGATAGTTACATGTCTAGTGTCCACTAAAAATTACGGTCATACTGTTTGTTTTCTTGGCTTTAGATGCTCCTAATTTTTCATTGGCCCCAAAGCCTACTAATACTTTGAGTAGACACGTAGGCAATAGAAGTATGAAAGTAAAACACAGTTATACCAGAAGGAAAAACTTAAAATTGGACCAATTGCTCCCAAATTGATCATTCTCAACTTCCAGAGAATAAATTTATGAATGATATATATCCTTTCAATATTTTTTTGTTGCAGTACAATAGACGTGGAGGATATCTGTGATCTCAAACCATGAGTTGTGCTCCTGTTGTTTTTTTTTTTTATAGTAGCATAACTTTTTGTTTACTATCTGCAATGATTTTACATCTTCCTTTTAAATATATGATTATTAACAGGACTGAACATGTATTCAGTGTGGTGGCTGTCAGAAAATTGCAATTTATGGGATAAAACAAAGTAAATGAGGCCTTTCAGGTTAATCTATCTCTATTTTACACTGGTGACATTATCAAAAGCAAAGTAGCTATTTAGACCAAAGGAAGATTCAACAAATTTTATTGTATGCAAGATGTTAAATTGAGACAGGATAGAATAATGAATTTCTAGTTCTTTATAACAATATCATGCTTCTCTTTTTAAATTAACTCTCTAATTATCTTGTTTAAACATCTATTTGTATGATATATGTGTTTTTCAGTAAATTCAATATCTAATTATAGGGATTGTAAATAGGAGGCTATTATTTAAGCTATGTTAAAATATTTATTTCTATTACTAGTAACTGCAGGGATTCCTTCTAGTTAATCATATATATCGTTTAGAACTGATAAATCCTAATATTCTCTGAGTAGACAAAATGTTTGATATATTCATTAAATATGATCATATAAAGGTATTTTTAAAGGAAGTACTTTTTAGAAATATTTGCAACTTAAAAATGCTAATCGTCAAATAATTTTGTGTCTTTCCATGCATACTTGATGCCCAGTGGAGGATATCAAGTGTCTCCATTGGTCATTGCCTATTGTTTTGAGATGGTCTTTTATTTAACCTAGACCTCACTAGCTTTTGGAAGGCTGCCCACTCCCAGGAAGATCCAGGTACTTCTGTCTCCACCTCTCACCCATTAAAGATGCTGGCATTTTACATGTGTGATGGCGATCTCAATTTATGTGTCCATGACAAGTAGTAAGTGTTCTTACCACTAAACCATCACCCCTGCAGGAAAAAAATATTTTTCACTCATTTATACATCCTGATATTCTTTGGGTATGCTCACTGGAAAAGGCAAATGATTTTATGTAGGAGACTCATGTTTGCTCTTATTAATTATAAATTATATATAATCTCATCTCTCCTTGAAAACTTCTCTAATTTTTGTTACTATAGAATTAAAATACAAAATATGAAAATATTTGCTCATATCACTGTGGTTAGAAAAAATACCTGAAGCAGCAATGCAAAGCAGAGCTCCCCTAAAAGCTATTCCATGATATCCTGGAGGGGCTCACACAAGAGCTGGTGTCCAGTTTATCACATGTCTCAATCTTGCTCTGAATGCCTAAGGATAAGATAAACCTAAGCAAATAAATAATATGTGAGTAGAAGGCAGTGAAATTATAAACCTCTCAGCTCCCAACATGATCTTATAGACTAGGATTCAAGGTTCATAACAGTTGATTTCGGGGTGATTTGTCTCTACAACAGACATTTGGTCATTACAAATGGTGTTTTGTGGGGATTTGACTTGGGGGAAATTATCAAACAGCCTTTTTATTTTCAGTGAATTGCATACAGTTTCCTAGGAGCCTTTGTCTAAACTGTACTCTGAAGTTGACATTGTATGTCACCATTTGTCTCTTAGTTTAGTTTTAATAAGGAGTCCTTTTAAGTGTGTTTAGTAAGTGTCACCTTCATCCCAATGCACTTACTTCTACTCCCATTCTTAATAACTAGTCAAGGTTATCATTTTCTCCTTTTAGTGGTAAACTTTGGTTGGTTTCTAAGAAGAATCCTACTAAATCACTTTGACAAAAATTATGCTTCTTTCTATGTCTAATCAAGTTCCTCTTAGTAATTTTTCATCCATTCACATCCTCAAGGTAGTTCTTGGCTGTAAATCCTAAGCTGTCTTAGAAGACTTGGAGTTCAGTACAGTTTCTACTCCCTAATAGAAAATAAATGAACTTGACCTATAATGCAATATCCTTGAATAAAGTCCTTTCTGCAATTAAAAAAAAACACCACTTATCAAGTGTAGATTTCAAAATAAAAAAGAAAAGACTAAGAGGATAACTAAGTCACTCAAATGATTACCAGGAAAAAAAAAAGTAAGAACTTGTGTTCTTTCACATGCACCCAGTTAAGAAGCTGACCATAGCAAATAAATTCTTATACTATCAAGGGTGGGGAGGTGGAGAAGGGAAAAATCCTCAGTGCCTATTTGCTAGCCAGCCTAACTGTCTGTCATATTAAGACCCAGATCACAGTGTCTCAAAGAGCAACAAAGAAGGCAGAAATGGCTCCTGAGGGGTGACACCAGAACTTAATGTCTGTATGATACATTAAATTCCAAGATACCTATATAACAAAACCAAACAAAAACCAAACAAAAACTCTAATTAAAAATGTGAGCACCACTTCATCTGACAAACCATGTCCAGAGAACTATCAGACTATATGCAGACTCTAAGCAGGGCTGCGTATAGATTGGCTTCTTCTAATGTCTGTGATAATCAAATCACTTTGAAAGTTCATTATATTTTTATTTATAGAGTTTTTCTATATTGAAGATCCTGACTTGGTCTTAGAATTTGGAGTATTCAGATGATAATATCTGTGTACTAGGAGCTGGAAATGCCCTAAGTATATGTGTATCTTTAATTTGGGTTCAGCCACATGCCAAGGACCATGCCTCAGGCCCACTGGAATTTGGGAAAGGTATGGAAAAGCCATTTTCTGGTCTAAGTGTGAATGATGCCAGTGTGCACAAATATTAATGATTAGGAACCATTGACCAGTGTGGGCAAAATTGGCAACTCCCTCCTGGATGTTTACAACCTGAGATTGGTCCCCTAAATAGACATACTTTTGAGACTAGCTGCCCACATCCACTTTCTGAACATAAAAAGTCTCAGGGTCCTGGTTATTGTGCATAGATAGTAGATGTCATTCCATCAGCGTGTTCCTTAAGCCACCTGAGCACAGATCTTTTATTGGTCTATTCTTCATTTCCTTATCACCTTCATTCGGATTTCACCATGCCTTCTGGTACATGATACCTGAATCATTGTACTTTGTGGTGCAATGGCTATGTATCTCATCATTAGCCAAGGAGATATAGAACCTGTGGAACATCCTAAGATACTAAGGATTAAAGGCAAGCACCACCACCCTGAGCCTTAGGAAGTATTCACAAGGCAAGTCTCCATCTGCATAGAGTAATGGTTATTCCTGCTTTGCTAGCATGTACTTGCCTATACAAGTTCTTTCCAACCTGTGATTGGCATCTTTCCTCTGTGATCATCCTGTGGACACAGCCCACGTGACCCAGGAGCGAAAGCATTCTTTCCTCTTCTCTCACCGCTGTACTCATTCTGGTTGTGGCCCTGCTTTGAACTGCTTTTTCGCTCCTCAGTGAGGACTGTCCTTATTCACTAATCTTCCTGTTTCTAGAACAGTGCTTCACCCAGGGGAGGCCAATAAGCATTCCTAGCTGACTCTGTGCTGAAGTGCTTTAGGTACAATAATTACCATTTAGTAATTACAAACACACCCACACGAAGTAAATGCTGATAGACAAGGAGAAAAAAGCCTCAGTTAAGGCCTAGAAAGATTTAAAAGAAAAGTTCTCTGGTGTGTAGGTGCATGTGGGTAGGTACATGTGTTTCATTTATAAAATGTCTTGAAATTTTTAATCATATAGAGGATATGATTAAATCCACAGAAAATATGGAATATTTTCTTGGCATGTTCCTTGTTTAATAGAATATTTTGCACTTTACTGGTATGAAGCACTCTGGTATGACACTATGCTCTATAACAAGTACTTAAATCATGAATTCATAATTTCAAAAAAAAGACAATGTATATGATTTGTTTGAGTTACTTCCTTAAAAACAATCAAAACCAAATTTCTAAAGATGAGTAATAAAAATTGTAACTCCTTTATAATTTTATTGAATGTTAAGTGAATCAGTAAATGAAAATTTCTTAGAAATGTATTTTGGAAAGTATTAGTGATCAATAAACATCAATTGCATTGTTATAAGAATCTATTTTAAGTAATACATTCAAATATTAGCTTTCAGAAAATCAGAACTATTGGGGATCCTGAAAGCATAAATATTATAAGTATTTCTCTGCCTGCCTTAAGGGACCCCAGTAGATTTTTAATGAAAATAGAACAAATGCAGTAAACACACAGACACATATATTAATTTTTCTGTCCATCTCGGTACTCTAATACTCTAACATTTATTTTTCTTTATAGATTCCATCTTGTGCTATTTGGGTTTTTCTTGTGATTTGTAGATAAAATGATGAAGTGTGAGGGCACAGATAATTTTCTAAACCTCTTGTTATTTCTCTCTAAGGGAGCAAGCTCTGATGGATTTTATCTGCTCGAGAGAGGTGGCTTCTCTTCTCCTGGTATTTTCATTTTCCCATTGCCAATTTTGTTCCTCTACTAGTTTTCTTTTGCCCTTGCAACAAATTGCCTCAAGCATATGGGAAGCTCTTAGAAATGAGTGAACTGATGAACAATGGTTTTGAAGCCCTAAGAAAAATAAAACCTCAAAGAACTCCAACAAGTTGCAGAAATGTGAAAAAAGCCTAATAGCAGAGTTCTTGACAAATCAGGAATTTGTAGGAAATGGCATGAGACGACAGCAATGTGGAACATTGCAAACAGTATACTGCATAAACTCTGTCAAGTGTGTTAACTATACAACTAAAAGGAGCAGTGGAACATCTTTTTTATTATTTTTTTTATTAGATGCTTCTTTTATTTACAATATCTCCTTTTTCAGGTTCTCCTTCCCATCCCCCCAAAAAAGGAGAAAAATATAAAATAAAATAAAAAACAAAAACTAAAACAAACCCCTGTTCCCTCCCCCTCCCCCTGCTCACCACCCTCCCCTCCTACTTACTGACCCTAGCATTCACCTACACTGGCGCATAGAACCTTCACAGGGCCAAGGGCCTCTCCTCCCATTGATGACCAACTTGGCCATCCTCTGCTATACATATGCTGCTGGAGCCATTATTCCATGTGTACTCTTTGGTTGGTGGTTTAGTCCCTGGGAGCTCTGAGGGTACTAGTTAGTTCATATTGTTGTTTGTCCTAAGGGGCTGCAAACCCTTCAGCTCCTTGGGTCCTTTCTCTAGCTGCTTCATTGGGGACCCTGTGCTCAGTTCAATGGATGACTGTGAGCCTCTATTTCTGTATTAGTCTGGCACTGTCAGAGCCTCTCAGGAGACAGCTATATCTGGCTCCAGTCATATCATCCTGAGTGAGGTAACCCAATCACAAAAGAACACACATGGTATGCATTCTCTGATAAGTGGATATGAGCCCAGAGGTCAGAATATGTCACAGACCAGCCGATCTGGGCCTCCCTCAACCAGCGGGAGAAACGGAGGTCCTAGTCAGGTTGACAAGACATTGGCGAAGAAATGATGGCAGAGACGACACATGAAGTACGGGATCTGAATGTATTTCTTAAAAATGGCAACAGACTTTTACAATCATTGCAAAAGAGAGATGGTAAATCTGGCAGCTTAGTAGTTAAGGTACATCTGAGGTCATCTAAAACACACTGGGTCTAAAGCAGTAACTATCTCCTCTAAACTGGTGCTGCATCCCCCGGGCCCAATCGCTCTGAGCCTGAGGGACTGTGGACTACATGAATCTGAGTCCTAGCCCATCTAAGTTCTAGTGTGAGTCCTTCTGTGAGTCCATAGTGCTAGTCCTGCATGCAAGTCTAAGTCCAAGTCCTTCACCTTCTCCTAGTCCTAGTCGTTATACAAAGTGACAAGCAGGTTTAAGTAGCATACAGCAAGCAGGGCAGATGACAAGAGTCACGTAGTCAGTGACACTTTAAGGTCAGTGATCTTACTGACCAAGATCACGTATCTAGTTGTGAAGTGGGTGGAAGAGCAATGGTGTCTCTCCCTGCTGGGGCTAATTTGGTATTCCTATACTAACTCTCTGGTTCTACTAGAGGCAAGGACTAGGAGGTTTTAATCTGACACTTCCAGCTAATGTCTTTGGGTGGAAGCCCTTCATTACTCTCTAGTATTTAAAACATTTCTAACTATTATGAACTGTCTATTGCTCTAAGGAATGTGCTTGAACTCTGTTGCTAGCTGTGGCAGGGCAGATTCCTTGAGAGAAATTCCAAGCTATGGACAGCTTGGTGTTAAACTAGGATATGTTGATAACATTATGTTGGCCAGGAAACAATGTCCAATCTTAGCTATTTACGGATCATTTCTTGGGGTACCTTTATGCCTAACTATGAGGGTGTGTTGACGATTGGAAAGACTGATCTGGAACACGTCTGAGTTAGGAGATACCAGCGACTGTCTGAATATCCAGGAGGCACAGAACTCCTTTTGGATTCTTATTGCCTCTTATCCTTAATCAGGATTTTATCCCCGATATTTTGGATGTGACTGGAGTAGACGAGTGTGCGTGGCAGGAATACACAAAGTACAAACCACAAACCATAAGAAACTCAAGAATAAGAAAGACCAAAATGTGGATGCTTTGTTCCTTCTTAAAAGGGGGAACAAAATACCCATGGAAGGAGTTGTAGAGACTAACTATGGAGTAGAGACTAAAGGAAGGACAATTCAGAGACTGCTCCACCTGGAATCCTATCCATATTCAGTCATCAAATCTAGACCCTATTGTGGATGCCAGCAGTGGAGCATCTTAAAGATACCTCTAGAGAGTTACAACAGCAAGACACTTTGTTTACAGCACAAAAGAATTGAAACTCTACCTTTTTGGCCAATACAAAGTTAGCAGAGCGTCCTTGCTCTAACTTCTAGGGCACAGGCAAAACGCTGAGTATGAAAAACTGAAGAGCTCACCTTACAAATAAACTTTGCACACACTGACATATTGAGGATTCTGTAGCCTACAGAAAGACGATGAGACGATGAGACAAAAAACACCATCACATCTCAGGAAGAGCTTCAACTCCTCAAGTTAAAGGGTGAGGGACACAGAATTCATAACAAAGTGCCGTCTCCAAAATTAACAGTAAAATTCTTCAGAATTGTTTATAAAATCATTAAAAGTAAAAGTAAATTAATCTCCCCTTAAAATATTGTATACACACACACACACACACACACACACACACACACACAATGCTGACATAAAGAAAACACAACTTCACTCCCAGGGTATGGGAGCCAAGTAGCCCCTTTGCTAACTTGTAATATGCACCTGGCTGTACTGAATCAGAGTGCAGACTGGGTTTCAGCATCCCTTCATGAAATGAGCTTCCATCAAAAGATGGTTCTGTTGCCAGCAATGATGGCTCCAATGTCAAAGCCATCAGTGTCATGCCGAATTTTGTTCTCTGAACACTGTAGTCCGTTTCTTTTCTCTTGATTTCTATATTTACGCCTAGTTCACCAGCTTAGAAATAACCAAATGATTTTTCCTGGAACATTTCATATAATTTTTTATTCTGTTTTTAGCTAGATTTGGGTTTTCTTCCTTCCAACTGAAGGTAATAGATGCTAGAACTTAGTACTATTTCTGTACAATTTGATCTTTAACATTGTGTATTAATATCTAGATAAAAAATCAAGCAGGTGAGAGGTTTACTTATAGGGTTTATAGATAATTTATTTTTAGTAGGAAACTATTTACAATCAACTTGGAAGGGAATTTATTAGTCATTTTTTGCCTTGTTCTTATTAGTCTTTCTATTAGAGACCAACTGGTATAAGTGTTAAACCAGTATGATGATTAAAAATAGCATATATTTTTTACATAACTTAAATACAACTTTTTATGATTTTTGTAGGATATATTTTACTCTCCATTTCTCTTTTCTATTTTTACTTATTTTTTTTTTACCACAAGCAACACTTTTTCCAAATATTCCTTGTCCCATCTTCTGAACTATATTGTTCCCTTGTTTTCTTTCTCTATTGATCATTTTCCTAAAAGATATCCATACAAATAACAAATTCCAAGTTCTGGAGAGACACAACTAAGTGTTGAGCAAATGTAGACAATTTTTGACTCACTGCATCCATTTTTCTTTCTCTGTCTAGCTCCCCCCTTTTTTTCTCTGCATTCTTTTTCCCTCTTTTCTTTCCCCTTTCTGCATATATTTCCCTATACAGGTCGCATTTGTCATTTGCTACAATCTAATTTCATTGTTATTAAATGCATATTTAAAATAGCATTAAATTAACTATTCATAGAAATATTTTAAACCACTAGAAAAGAATGTAGGAGTTTAAAACTTCCTACCATTTATTAATAAAAATTTTCCTCATCTATGATTAATGTATCTATATATTATATTTTATTTGAGCTAAGTCTTATTATAAAATATGCATACTAATGGGAAAATATAGATTGAAGATTTAGGTTTAGTACTCAAAGAACACTAAATTAGACAACACCAGCCCTTGTTGACATCCTAAGCAGGGTCTCCACCGCTTTACCATGCTCTGATTAGAGTAAGCATGAGCTATGTACAAGGTTTTATGAGCACATATTATAATCAATCCAATCCCATTAGACTGGGTAAACAAATTAGGCCTAAAATTGCTGAAATTCATCATAGTTTCCAATAAGTGTTCACGCATTATTTGCTGTGCTCCTCTTCAACATGTGCTGGCGCGTCTGTTTTAGGCTTCCACAGAAGGATTAGTCTTTCCAATCATATTGAAGGCCAGATTGCTTAAGTACATCACACAGTGTCATTCTACAGATAATCCATGCTCTTGATTAATGTTCTTATAATCAATTGCTGTCTGAGAGTGACTCCCTCCCATCACACTCTTCACAAAAAGAGCAGATGGTATTTAAAAGGTTATGGCAAGAGGCCGTCTCAGAGGTCAAATGGAACATCGATCAAGTGGGCAGAAAAATTGCCTTTTCTCTTCTCCTTTCTTCTTATCATAATAATCCATGTGGGAATGGGATGTGTGAGTTATAGTTTGATCTATAGTTCAAGTGCTAAGATATTTTCTTGTCTCAAATTTCTATGTTGTTTTGGGTAATGAACCTGGAAATTGGATTCCTTGTGTGCCAATAAAAAATTGTACCAATATGAACATCTCACACAAATAATTTTTAGAGTCAAGAAGGTATTTTCAAATTTTTTAAAGCAGCCAGAAGGTTTCCAACTTAATAAAACCTTTAATATATAGGGACTTTTGGATCAATTTTTATAGTGGTAATGGCTTTATTTATAGAAAATTACACAGAATTTTCATTTGTGAAATGCAATGCAGTGCTTCGTGTATAAATTTCCCTTCTTTCTCTTCATGTCCTTTATCATACTCGTGACAGTCTATCATATATTTCAAAGTGATCAATTTTCTTTTTAATTGGTATGCTTAATTCTAATTATGCAGAATTGTGAGGGAGAGGTTGCATTCCCTTGTGCTGAGCACAAAGACTGAAGCTAAATAAGAAAATGTCAGGATAATTTTGTTTAAAAACTGAAATGTGTTACTTTTTATAAATTGGCACCTTCACATACATAGATGAAGATGATTTCACTATGAATAGGTCACATCTACATAATGCAATGATAAGGGAGATATTCATTACATCAGGGAGACTGTGTATTCTGGAATACAGAAAAAAAAAAAAGAAAGTCTACTGAATAAAGGCAGGAGCCTTAGTATATAAGGCACTTGTGAACATTTCTGTTCCTTGAGGTGCTGATCTTTAAATATCAGAGTATTCAGGAATCTTCTCTAGGATAGCTGGCTACTGGGTCCATAAATGTTAACTGTCCAGGGGCTATTCATTGTCAAGTGAAGTAAATACTATTTGGAAAGAAACAAACAACATTGTTTGGGCTTTCTTGAAGAGTTTTCCTATGGTAATACTTTGTTACATATCTAGCAAGTAGTCACTAGCATGCCATTTTGATGTCACTTAGAAAAGAGGTGGAGAAATGGGTCAAGAAATTTCTGATTGCTGATAAGAGTCCAGCAAGGATGAATGAGGAAAACTAGAGCCAAAGCAAGCATTATGAGAAGAAAAAACATGTGAAATAGCCTTACTTTGTGTAGGCCAATATAACTACTGTGGATATCACAGGTAGCCAGTATGCATCCAATGAGAAAAGATCCTGAGTGTGGTGTGCAGATGTATGAGCTATTTCAAGGATGGAAATAGTTTGAGAGTTTCACTCCACATAATTGCAAATATTGTCTTTCTAGTGACATACATAGCATCTCCATTTTTCCTCCAATTTACAATTTAGCTTATACAAGCATATATAGATTCAAAATCATATTTTAACTCATAATATTAATTAATTTCAAACTGATAAAAGTTAATTTTCTAGGTGTTGCCCTGAAGCTATTTCAATCTAAGTTTTCAAAGAACTAACTTACATGAAATGGTTGGAGAGTAATCTTGACAAGACTAAAAGATACCTTTGATACAGAGCAGCAAACATGAAAGTTTCATTGGTAGAGATTGATAATGGGTGTTGCAGGTGCCATTGGATAACTATTCTTTATTGGGAATGCTGAAATATAGGATTATTCCAGAGCTCCCATCTCGTGGGAATACGGTGAGTAGGGGTACCTCCTTCCATTTCTTTTCCTTGTAAAGGACACATTACATTGGTCAAGACATCTCCCAAAAGAGGACAATGTAAGGCATCATTGAGAAAATGTATGAGAAGGAATACTGGGAGAATAAACTGGTCAGTCACAAGCAATGAACTTATTGCTATACCCACATAGATATTCTGAAGGCGCTGTGAGAGGAGTGAAAGTTTCATCCTGTTTATGTAACAGAAAATAACTCAAACTGCCTGGGAAATATATATATATATATATATATATATATATATTTAGTTAGTTAGTTAGATAGATAGATAGAGATAGATCTATCTATGATGATGGATGGATAGATAGATATAATTTAGAAATAAAGGGTTAAAATACAAAAGATGAATAAAACTATAATTAATCTTAGTACATATAATGAAGAATTATGTTTGCTTATATGTTTTGCTCAGATATCAGTGTTATTATGCCAGATGCTGTCTGTATCTGTTTGATCTGTAACATCAAGAAAACACTAAATTCTTATCACAAATAAGGTAGTAGAAGTTATAGTAACATCACCCACAAAATAAATTGAGGCTGTTGCCTGGCTTGCACTAATTTCCCCAGAGTTATGTCTGAGCTAACACAATGTCCTTGGAAAACTATTTCCTCCTAAACTTTTAATGTGTTGGAAAATATAAATGCAGGGTGTTATCTTCAAGGGTAGTCTCTTCTCTTTAGTTTCTTTAAAGACACATATGTGGCAGATCACAGATCAACTGATCACAGCTTTAAAAAGAAACTGGTAGTAGTGACCTCTTAATATCACAGAGCATTTTGCAAAGACATGTATTAGGTGAATGAATATAGTACTGCATGTTTTGTTTTAAGCTTTTCATTGTTTTCCTAGCAAATGATGGCAGCTCTGAAGATAATTACATTAGTATTAGGCAAGTTCTTAGGGAATACCATGCTAATGCCTTTATTTTCCATGTACAATTGTAATGTCGTCTTTGACAAACATTTATCATGCTACAGTTACTTATATGTCATGGATCAGTAGGTGCAAGTGGGATGGATAAAATCAGATTCATTTCATGACATTATATTGCTATAGTAATTCTATGAACAATGGTTACTCTGTTTTACCCCAGAGTCATAGCACTTTAGGCTATGTATATACTTTCATGGATTTACAACATATATTTCAAAATAAAGTTAGTGGACATGTTGAATCCTTACAGAACTGTTTAATCTGATTATGCACAAATGAGGAAGCTTGAACATTATTGAACACAAATACAAATCTGTATACAGAGGTAAATATCATCCCTGAGAAACTAAATGTATCTTGTGTACATTGCAGATAAAAGTTATCTATTTCTTTCTATTTATATTTAGGTAGAAGAAACAATTTAATGTCAATATTATAAAATTATCATTATGAAAAAAATAGCTTCTGATGAAATTTTCCAAGTTGGATTCCCTAATAATCATGACCCTCTGATTTCAAAATTTATAGAGAAGAAAAAACTCAGTCTGGTCAGAAAATTTTAATGATTAATTTGTAGTTCATAAATGGGTGGAACATTCACAAACAAATAGATTGCTGTCACAATCTGCACGTAAACACTTTCCTGGAGAAAATTTTGGAACCAAAGCATATTATTCCAAACAATTAATTAAAACAACTTACTTAATGTAAACTGAAATTGCATCTACTCATATTTGAAATAGAATTAAACACACACATATACACACATATATACAAATACACATGTCATATTTTATTCTCTTTCCATTTATCCTTAAGAAAATATTGTAGGCCTTGGGAAACATAATTTGGAAAGCTAGAAAATATGAGCAAGCATTGACTATCTGGATTATCCCAGTTGTAGAGCGAATGCCAATTTATGACCAGATGGTATTACCCAGGATGCATTGATATATTTTCCTTTAATTAGAATAAACAAAATAAACAAGCATGACTTCTGATATGTACAGCAGAAAAAGGGGGGATTAACTACAGTAGTGAGTTCCATGACAAATTAGAGCAATCGAGTTTACAGGAAACCATGGTAACACAAGGATCAAAGTTTCGAATCAGAGATTAACTAGTGGGTGAATAAGGACACCAACCCATCCACAAAACTTTCCACCCAAAATTTGTACTGTCTAAAAGAAATGCAGGGATAAAGATGGAGCAGAGATTGAAGAAATGGCCAACCTATAACTGAAATCATACCATTGACAAGCACAAATCCTTGACACTATTAATGATACCCTGTTATGCTTGTAGATAGGAGCCTGACATACCTGCCCTCTGATAGGCTCCACTCAGTAACTGACTGCAGTAGATGCAGATATCAACAGCCAAACATGGACAGAGGTTGGGAATTCTTTTGGAAAACTTGGGGGAAATAATTGAGGGCCATGAAGGAATTAGGAACTCCACAGGAAGACCAGCAGAGTGAAGTAACCTGGACCTCTGAGAACTTTGAGAGATTGAGCCACCAGCCAAAGACTATACAAGGGTTGGACCATTTGGCAAGTATGTAGCAGATGAACCACTCTGTTTCCAAGATGTCTTGTCTAAGCTCAATGGGAGAGTATGTGCCTCATCCTGCAGAAAAATGATGCACCAGGGTCAGGGAACACCCAGGAGGTGTCTAACACACTAAGAGGGAAAAGGGATGGGAGAGGGGTAGGAGAAGGCAGCATTTGGTGTGTAAATTAATTAGTTAATCAATTAATTAATAGAAAGATAAATAAAGTACAAAAAATGAGTATAATCGTCCTATACCACATTCCAAAGAAATTTATTTGGAGGACAATCTTCTGAGAGGTTCTCCCAGCATCTGACTGAGACAAATGCAGATACTTACAGGCAACCATTAAATTGAGGTAAGGAACCCCTGTGGAAGGATTTGAGGAAGGACTGAAAGAACTGAGGGAGATGACAACCCCATAGGAACAACAACAATGTCAACTAACCTGGAACCCTCATAGCTCCCAGAGACTAAGCCACCAATCAATGCATATATAGCCCTGTCAGTGCCCCTGGGCACATGGGTAGAAGAGGACTGCCTTGACTGGCTTCAGTGGGAGAGGAAGCATCTAATCCTCTGAAAACTTATGCACCTGGTGGAAGTGAGGTGGAGGTGGGTGGGCTAGGGTGTACAAGGGTGAAGAAAGTGTGGTGGCAGCAGGGAGGATAGGATGATGAATTCCAAGAGGGGGGACCAGGAAGGAGAGCAACTTGTGGGATGTCAATAAATAAAATAATTAAAATAAAAAGACATTTATTCAATATCTTTTACTTATTATTGAACATATATGTTGAAACAGTAAAAAAAATAGTAATTACTAATTGCTGGCACTATTTTTGTCGCTGGTTTGTTTGGTTTTATTGTTCTGCTACACAGCCTGGGTTTAACCTGAACTCAGAATCTTCCTACTCGCAGTTCTGGGAAGAGCTGGAGGGACAGGTCTACAACAGCAGATCCAACAGCTTAATATTATTAAGGTTGCTCTAATTTTATAAAGAAATTCAGCAATGTGGCACAAAATATTTTTCTCTCTGCACAGTGTAGATAGTAAGGAGACATAAGAGTCAACTCTTAAATTATTATTATTATTATTATTATTATTATTATTATTATTATTATTATTACATTCTGATTATTCTTTCTTCCTTTGAATGTTTTTCCTCTGGTACCTATCAACTCTCCCTAGCCCTTTCCTGTCTCTATCTGTGATTCTCTGCATTTATGTATTCATTGGCTTGAAATTATCCATTAGAGGCTGGTGGTGTAACCAGTGTAACAGATACTCCACCAAGTATAAGTGTGGTGAAGCACTGATAACTCCCCCCGCAATCATAAAGTTTATGATATAAGTGAATAATTTCTCCGGGAGGTCAGACATCTTCTATGGATGATTGTTATGACAATATCAGTATTATATCTGGGTAGGGAAGTGGGGATGATCTGGAGGATTAAAACTCATAAACCAAATATATTGTATTTTAATGTAATTATTTTTAATTAGAAAGAATAGGAGTCAACTGAATATTGATAATATCCTGATTACTTATATGTAATATTTTAGTTTTTTAAATATATTTTCAGTAGCAGGCCATATAGTGCACTATATTGTAAGAAAGATTTCATAGTATATGTTTGATATTGCAATGATGTATTGGGTTCTCCAATAAACTTTTATTTATCATAGTGAACATGCTTTACTGTCTTGATGGGTAACACCGACATACTTTTCCCATAAACTTGTTTGTATTAGTTGTTGTTTACTTTTAGTATTTGGTGATTGTTGTAGTTTAAGTGTGATACTCACTGCAATAAGTGGGTCACTGAGGAAGAGTCCTCAGGTTTCCTAAACCATTCTCAATAATTTTTCACACCTTATATTCACAGATAATATATACGATGTGAACAGCAAGCTTTTTTTTTAACTTATTTAGGATTTTTTTTGGATGCATGTTTTTGATTTTTTAATTGGATATTTTCTTTATTTACATTTCAAAAGTTATCCCCTTTCCCAAGTTCCCACATGGAAAACACCTTTCCCCCCCCCCCCCCCCCCCGCTTCTATAAGACTGTTCTCCCACACCCCACTCCACTCCCACCTCCTGGCCCTTGCATTCCCTGGGGCATCGAGCCTTCACAGGACCAAGGGCATCTTCTCGCATTGATGCCTTACAAGGTCATCCTCTGCTACACATACAGGTGGAGTCATGGCTTCCTCCACGTGTACTCTTTGGTTGTTGGTTTAGACCCTGAGAGCTCTGGTGGAGTCTGGTTGGTTGATATAGTTGCTCTTCCCATGGGGCTGCAAATCCCTTCAGCTCTTTCAGTCCTTTCTCTAGTTGCTCCATTGTGAACCCTGTGCTCCGTCCACAGATTGGCTGTGAACATCCACCTCTGTATTTGTCAGGCACTGGTAGAGCCTCTCAGGATACAGGTATATCAGGCTCCTGTCAGCAAGCACTTCTTGGCATCTACAGTAGTGTCTGGGTTTGGTAACTGTATATGGGATGGATCACCATATGGGACAGTCACTGGATGGCCTTTCCTTCAGTTTCTGCTCTAAACTTTGTCTCTGTATCTCCTCCCATGGGTATTTTGATCTCCCTTCTAAGAAGGACAGAAGTATCCACACTTTGGTCTTCATTCTTCTTGAGCTTCATGTGGTTTGTGAATGGTATCTTGGGTATTCCGAGCTCTTATTATAGTGGGTTAATATCCACTTATCAGTGAGTGCATACCATGTGTGTTCTTTTGAGATTGGGTTACCTCACTCAGGATGATATTTTCTAGTTCCATCCATTTACCTAAGAATTTCATGAAGTCATTGTTTTTAATAGCTCAGTTACTCCATATTGTAAACATACCACATTTTCTGTATCCATTTCTCTGTTGAAGGACATCTGGGTTCTTTCCAGCTTTTGGGTATTGTAAATAAGGCTGCTATGAGAATAGTGGAGCCTGTGTCCCTGTTACATGTTGGGGCATCTTTTGGGTATGTGCTCAGTAGTGGCATAGCCGGGTCTTCAGATAATACTATGTCCAATTTTCTGAGGAACTTCCAGACGTGATTTCCAAAGCGGTTGTACTAACTTGGATTTCTACCAGCAATGAAGGCGTGTTCCTCTTTCTCCACATCCTCTCCAGCATGTGCTGTCACCTTAGCTTTTGATCTTAGCCATTCTGACTGGTGTGAGGTGGAATCTCAGGGTTATTTTAATTTGCATTTCCCTGATGACTAAGGATGCTGCCACACACACTTGTCTACCCCAGTAGGTCTACAGTATCAGGGTTAAAACCTGATCATGGACAAGAGGCATTATGACTCCAAAGGGAGTCAGTCTCCTGAGATAGCCCAGTCTCTGACATCTACTAACTCAGCCGTGTTCCAGATTGATCTCTGCTAAGTCTGTGGAGAGATCTGCATGCTTTCTTTATTTAGGCATAAAGGTGACCTAAGAAATATTTTGTTAGAGCTAACACTGAGATTGAACATTATTTCCTGGCCTTCATAGTGCTTCAATAATCCTATTAGATTTCCTAGCTGTAATTAGCTGGGAATTTTTACTCAGAAGCTGTCTTACCAGACAGGACATCTCAAGAGTCAGAAATAGCAGTTAGGCACTTATCAGAGAAGTCTCACACAGAAAGAAAAACTATTTTACTGCCAGTGAGATGCTAGAAGTTATAGGGCTCCCATCACTAATAATTTATGTTACAGCCAAGGAATGCTACAATACGACCTTCAGCTACTTGCCTCAGACAGACCCTGAGAGTTTATCTTGGGGCTGCCAAGACAACATAGCCCAAGAAGAAAGACATCACTGCTCCTCTGCCTTACACCTGGCTGTTTGATTTTACTGACCTTGATGTAGCCATCTCCTGCCTATGTGACTTCTGTAGTTTGCACTGTTTTCTGTATACTATATAAGCATGATTTCTACTTTATACAAATTGCATTCAGTTGCAACACTACCTTGTGTCTGTTTCTGTTTGTCATTTCTTTGCCAATGCCTTGTCTACCTGACTAGGACCCTGTTCCCCAGCAGGTTGAGGGAGGCCCGTACTGGCCGGCCCATGGCAGGATGCTGAACATTTCTTTGCATGTTTCTCGGCCATTTGGTATTCCTCAGTTGAGAATTCTTTGTTTGGTTCTGTACCCCATTTTTAATAGGGTTATTTGATAAGTTTCTTGAGGCCATGCTTTCCTGGTAATGATGGAAAGCATTATTTCAAGTTTTAACTGTTATATACCCTTTTTCCCTGTTATTTTTTTACAACTGTTATATACTTAGGACAATAAGTGTCTCTCCATTTAGGTTCTCTGGTCCCTGGAACTCATTATAAACCTCAAACTTGTTATGAACTCATAACAATTCTGCATTAGCCTTTAGGGTACTGAAATTGCAGATATGCACAACCATGCCTGGCACTCACTGTTTTAGTGATATCACAGTTCACTTTCTATTGCCATAACAAAGGAGATGAGACTAATAAATTTAAAAGCAAATTAACATAGGAAATACACTATGCTGTAATAAAATTGGCATTGAAATATTGTCAAGATATACGAAGTAAAAAATAATCTTGTACAAATTAATATCATACTGAAATGTATGAACTGTTTTCCAGTCTCTATAACAATTAATACCCTCACTAGCAATAGCTGAGGATTATAATTTATTCACATCTGTTTTAAAATTGGGAAAGGTCAATCTTTTGGATTGTGCTTACCCATTTTGTGGGCATGGGCACTGTATCTTATTGCTGGGATAATCTTTTTTTTTTTTTTTTTTTTTTTTTAGAATCTCATTATTGTGATGGCATCATTTGAAGAAGAAAAAGGTTTATTGTTTTCAAGATAAGTTTATCAATACTCTTGTAGTTGCTGTGTGTATTATCCATAGGCACAATTTTGAATATGAATTAGTTTTGTACCTTTCTTTTTCTTTTTCATAGGTCTTTTGATAAATTGTCCTTTTCCCTCTAAGTCTCCAACATTCATAACTCAGAGAAAAATGCTAGAACCCGTAAGCATGAAGCCTCTGTTTTCTCCCTGTACACTCTGAACTCCTGTTCATTAAACCCTCTAACCATAAGCAGCTTCTGAGGTTTTAGGCTGAGAGACTGAGTTTATGAGGAAGAATCGTTTACGTTTTGTGGAAACTTGATCTTGAGTGTTAGTTTATGATGGCCTCTATCTTGGGTCTGAATAATAGTTAGCCACCCACATTGGGTCAGCCTGCAACAGGAACTGGATGCAGGTAATAGATTCATACCCTGTCTATGAAAAAGCCATTTCAATTTCAAATTTAACTTCCTGCTTTTTCTTGTATCAAGAAGCAGGAAAGAAAGAAAGAAAGATGGAAAGGAAGGAAGGAAGGAAAGAGAAAGAAAGAAAGAAAGAAAGAAAGAAAGAAAGAAAGAAAGAAAGAAAGAGAAAGGAAGTAAGAACAATTCCTCTGTCCTTGATCCACCTTCTCCTCCTGCTACAGTATAGAACTGACTACTGTTTAGTGATACCTGAACAGTCAGAGATACCAATGGACCTATAACTTGCTTAACATATGATGTGCAATGACAAAGGTTATTAACCTAAATAAAAAAGGAACTAGAAGGCTATTAATAATATCTTCTATTGAAGCTATCTGCTTCTAAAACTGAAATAAAAACTTGAGATAAACACATAGGGGTATTCCAGAAGACTCAAAAATGACCAAAGACTAGATTTTTTGATAATAAATTTAAACTTGAGTTTGGACAATGAAGGCATACTTCAAATGCAGAATGGAAGGTTAAAAAAAGTATTAGAAAGTTATACAGAGGCCTTGAAGTAGAGCAGAGAAATGAATGCATGCAAAGAGTTGGAGGAAAGAAAGGGAATGAAGAAAATTATGTATTTATATTTTACTCATTGCTAGGACTTCATGGCAACAGCCAGCTGCTTGAGTTTCTCCTCTTCATTTTGCATTCATTGTTTAATACCCTCTAAGGCTTCACTGTATAGCCTCTTTCCTAAAAAATTGGCAAATATTGTCTTTTGTTCTTTGTACAATCTAGCTATACCTCAAACCAGTTCCCAATATCTAACACTACCCAAACTGTAGCATCACAAATCTGGGCCGGGTCTTTGAAAAATGACTGGTGAGAAGAACATGATGCATTTCTCCTAGCTGCAGTCTCCCCAGACAAGTCGGGGCTCACAGTTTGCTGTCTGTGGATGTTATCCCAAGATGATGCTATTGATCTAGTGAACTTCATTTTTAGTTAAATTGCCTGTTGCTGATTTTCTGAAGTACTAGAATACTACTGGGATGTAACCAAAATTAGGTATCTTATTCAGAAACTATGCATCATGGCTGCAGAGATGGTTCAGAAGTAAAAAGCCTATAGCACTTCTGCAGATGTCATGAGTTCTGTTTCCAACCCAGTCAGCTCATTCACACCTACTTGCATCTCCAGCTCTCATGATTTCTTCTGCAAACACCTGCACCCATGTCTTTATACCACACACAGACAAACACATTCACATGGAATGAAAATAAGGTTCAGAAAAAAAACAGGCAATATTTTTTAAAACAATATTAGCATGTCTTACTTATTAAGTATGTTATGGCAGTAGATGAAGGACTAACAAATTTCGTGTGGAGTAGAACTTGTGGTTTCAGTTCAACAATAGAGGCTACTGAGGTATAGAAATTTTTCATGTAAGTAAACTAATCTATTTTGTTTTTTACCTATCTGAAATTTATAATGACATATTTTAACTACTGACATTTCCTTTATTTAAGTTCTCATACTGGCTTCCATATATAGGATGAGAAATTCTAGAATGAATTGAATTATTTTTTATCCACTTAACATTCTAATGAAACAAAAAATTCTTCCTTCTGAATATCACTTGCATTCTTCTGCAGTGGATATGTGCCTGAGTGACATAATTTATTTATTATTAAAAATTTTCTATGATTATTACATATTTTTAATTCATTTCCAGGTGTCCACAGCAACAAATTCAATGTTTACTCTAAGGGGATGAGAAGAAAATAATTAGTTTCCATGCTTTTCTAACACAACGCCCAGTTTTGTTTCAGAAAGGTGTATGAGAAAATATGTTTGCAACCCTAAGAAGTTGTAAGAGGCCACTGGTAAGGATATGAGTCTCCTAGGGCCACTGTTTGCTCCTTATTGATGTGTTGTGTGACCTGGGAGATATTTTCGCCAGTCTCTATCTTAATGAAGAGGTTGTCCACGTCTCTGACCCTTTGCTTTCTCATATTGTATGATTTCCTACCTCTCTAGATCTTGCAAAGGAATGCACACTCTAAAATGTTAACAATTCATTCTTCATGCTCTGTTTCAAACTGTTCAAGTTTCCATCTACAGCCTTGCTGAATAATCATGGACTATTCATGCTCACTGGGGTTAAAATTTTAGGAAAGAGAAAGGATTGAGGGAAAAGAACCTGAATTCTAAGGCCATCTCTATAATAATCAGTTCCTTTCTATAAACCAAATGAGTTAATTGCATCCATAGGAACAATTTAATTTAACTTAATTGGAATGTGAATGGAGAAAGGATGTCTGAAGGCATCAAATCACACCTGGAAAGAAGAGAGTCATAATCTCTCCCATTAAGGTAAATGAGGAAAAGGCCATTTTAAGAATGACTCACAGTGCCTCCAGCAATATGACCTAGATTTTCTTTTCAAATTAGTCTGTGATGTAAAAGTCATTTATGGATGTTTAATATTTTTTGTGTATAGTGGAAAAATTGAGACTCTATTATATATAAATTTTCATGAATGATCTCTTCAAGTGAAAATCCATATATATGTACAGACTGTATATATTTATAAGTATATATATATATATGCACATATATATTCACACAATGAATTTAATTTTAAAATGCAGTAGTTTGTGGAAACTACTAGCATTTGATAGATAAATAGGTAAGGCATTTGAGAAAATATCTGCTACCAATAATTATTTTGAGTATTATAAATAAAATTTTTCTATGCTTATTACATATTTTAGTTCAAAAGGCAGTATCTGAGAAAAGCACATGTTAAGAAATCCATGTTATTATTGTACAGAAATTTTCTCCAAATTAAAATATTCCCTCAGTGAATGAGGTAGGCTTATGAGACTAACATTTTATTATATCAAGTTACTGCACATAGGAAATGCAGAAAGGCACAAAATTCACAAGATGCCTTTCCCAAGTTAATAATAGGAGTAAAGAGTTGCTGGAGCAAAGAAACTTTTGGGTTGGCTGCAATCTATTTAAAGGACTTCAGGGATGCAATGTTTTGGGTTCCATCAGTTTGACAGCACTAATAGTAAACTTGAAGTCACTAATAACAAGCTGCTGTCACATTAGGGAAAACAAGTAGGAGGTCTCTCCTTGGAGTCATTTGACCTAGAGCTACTCCAGGTTGTACTCCCTACTTCCCTCTCTGTCTTGCCTACCTATCTGTTGAGTGAGTGAATTTGTGCCTTCTTGAAAGCCGTTTGTAAAGGTGTCTGTCTGATTATGTCTGTCTGTTTGTCTGGGTGATCTGTCCCAATTGCAGGGTGTCATTCTCTCTTTTTGTTGAACAGCACAAAAGGTATCACATGGGAAGCAATGGAGGATAACATATCTTACAGGGTGTTATAAGGCAAAAAGTTCCTGACCCTAACTGAACCATATAACAAACAGTATTATAAACTTTAATGTTTACCAAGCAATATTCATTTGTTGCATTCGGTGGTTATGTCACCTATTCATTTTATAAGGCTACTTTCAGCCTATGGTTTGTGTCTTAAGCAGATGATTACTATAAGCTGCATACAAACATACACACTCCTCCCTGAGGGACATGGAAAAAGTTTAGTTTAAGGTCAGCTGTGCATTAGCTTAGTATGTAAAAGCTGGTTACATTAGAAATAAAAGAGCCTAATAAAGCTGTCTCCTGAGAGGCTCTACCAGTGCCTGACAAATGCAGAGGTAGATTCTCATAGCCAACCACTGGACTGAGCACAGGATCCCCTGTGGAGGAGCTAGAGGAAGGACTGAAGGACCTGAAGGGGTTTACAGCCCCATAGAAGGAACAACAATATGAACCAACCAGTACCCCTCAGAGCTTCCAGGGACTAAACCACTAACCAGAGTACACATGGTGGGACTTACGGCTCCAGATGCATATGTAGCAGAGATGGCCTTGTTAGACATCAATGGGAGGAGAGGCCCTTGGTCCTGTGAAGGCTCAAAGTCCCAGGGTAGGGGAATGCCCCGGACAGGGAGGCAGGAGAGAGTGGGCTGGTGAGCAGGGGGAAGGGGATGGAATAGGGGGTTTCAGAGGAGAAACCAGGAAATGGGATAACATATGAAATGTAAATAAAGAAAATATCTAATAAAAAAACTCACCTCCCCCACCCCCCCACCCCCCGCAAAAGAAATATAAGACAAGTAAGTATGGGTGTTACATTGTGTCTTAAGCAAATGGACAAGTTAACCAAGCAGACTGAGTTCATAATATTACAGCAGTCATAAACCTCAAGGTCTGGTATTAACTCTAGATGTGAGAGCCAACCAAACTTCCAGTCTCTTAAAATGTACAGGATATTTTTGTGTATTGCCACATTGTATCATCTGGAATCTGTCTTGATGCATTTATTTTTGAATCCATTTTTATGTAATCTAAAAAAAATCATTGGTTCATTAAACTTGTCTTGAATAGAATTGTTTTGATAGTCTGTCAAATACTCTGTATATGGTTAGTAGACACTTGTACATGAGAAACATATTCTCTAATAATTTTATATTTAATCAACTAGGAAACATGAAGCAAAGAAAAATTAATCAATTCTCTTTAAACTAATTAAGGATAAGTACCATATTTAAGACCATAGTTTAGATTTCTTTAATACTGTCCCTGGTTTTATTTAACTTCTGTCTTTAAAATAGCAGCATGTAATCAGATAATATTTATGCATTTAATATCTGTTTCATTAGTGCTAACCCATTTGTGATCAGCCACTATCAATTTCATTTATACATGCACATTTGTCATTTTGCTGCCTCTTTTCCTTTCTCTAAGATATTGGATTCACCTAAATTTATATAAAGAAAAGCCAATTGAGGCTCAAAAGCTCTTAAAGATGTATGGCCAGTTTTAAAAAATGTGTTTTCATTAGTGATTTTCCTTAGGTGTGTGTAGCTGGATCTTTCCCATTCCAGCTGTGATTTACATCTGGAGTAGCCAAAGAACAAATAGTCTCTAAGATTATCATGTCAGCACCTAACACTAGAGAGAGCCATAAATTTGAGTTTGACTTAAGCTTGGAGCTCAACATCCTCCAAAACAAAATACCTTTATTTGTTATTTGTCCGTTATTGTATAGTTTGTTACTTCCATTGAGGCTATAGCAGATACCATCATACTGTTTAGATTTTCCTTTTCATCCAGATATCCCTATAAATATCATTCTGTTGTGTCTTAGCCATATCTAGACCTGAATATTACAACAAAATCAATCTCTAGATTTTTTCAAATCCAAAACATGATTGTCACACTTCATTAAAAATAGTCATGTGTTCAATAACCACAAAGCAGTTAAAATAGTCAGTCAATTTATTTGGAAGAATTACTTCTGGAATTTTACAATATAGAAATGTATAGATAGAATTTTTATTGAATATTTTCTTTATTTACACTTGAAATGCTATCCCCTTTCCCAAACTCCCTATCTGATCCCTCCCTCCATCTGCTTCTATGAGGGCATTCCCTCACCCACATACCCACTCCTACCTTCCTACTCTGGCATTCTCCTACCCTAGAATATTGAGCCTTCACAAGGCCAAGGGTCTCTCCTCCCTTTGATGCCCAACAAGGATATCCTTTGCTCAAGTCCAAGTTGATAAAGGACCTCCCCATAAAATCAGATACACTGAATTTAACAGAAGAGAAAGTGGAGAAGATCCTCAAACACATGGATACAGGACAAATTTTCCTGAACAGAACACCAATGGCTTATGCACTAAGATCAACAATAGGGAAATGGAACCTCACAAAAGTGCAAAGCTTCTATAAGGGAAAGGACACGGTCAATAGAAAAAAAAAGACAGATTGAGAAAAGGTCTATACCAATCCTACATCTGATAGAGGGCTTATATCCAATATACACAAAGAACTCAAGAAGTTAGACTCCAGAGAATCAAAGAACCCTGTTAAAAAATGGAGTACAGAGCTAAATAAAGAATTCTTAACTGAGGAGTATCGATTGGCTGAGAAGCACCTAAGAAATGGTCAACATCCTTAGTCATCATGGAAATGCAAATCAAAGCAAGCCCGAGATAGAATTTTTAAAATACTTCCTGGGCCTGTAGTAATGGCTCAACAGTTAAGAGTACTCATTGTTCCTTCTTGCAGAATGATTGCATTTGTTTCCCAGCATGTCTGGCAGCTCAAAAGCACATTTTACTCCCTTCCAGGCTTTTTCTGGAACCTTCACATGTAGGCACACAGACACACACACACAAACACAGACACACAAATGTAAGTACACAAACAGGTTTTTGAAAACCAGAGAGCTTGAATGAGAACCCTACCCAAATTTAAAACACCTGCTTTATGTTCTTTCTTGCATTGAAGTCCCTGTAGAAATGGACTACACACTGGAATTATAAGTCCAGTAAATCTCTTCACTCTGCTGTTGCTTTCTGGCAGAGAATTTTCATCACAGCAAAAGAAATGAAACTAGAACACCTATGTAACCTGTGATCAAAATGATCAAAGGTAACTTTTCTATACCAACTTCTGATGTCCAGACCTTCATTCAATATGTATACAACAGTGACATGTGGCTATTCAAATACTAGAATAAGATGACAGTGATAGACTGTAGTGACTGTGAGGACAAGTTTTCAAGCCCAAACTTATTGGCACTCTTTGTACAAAGAATTTCCCTTGCAAAGAATGGCTTATGAGGAAGCTGTGGTGTTAAATAATATCCGGAAGAATCACTCATACATTTTAAATGTGTTTTTAGAAATGTAATATGTTATTAATATTATTTAATTAAAAATAAAGTTTTATTACATTTTTCCTTAAAAAGGAATAGTTCTTAGTATCATCAAGAGCAGATACAGCTTCATAGGGTGACTTCATTATAAAATGCATTTTTAGGTATTAAACATATTTTTACACACATATTTATGTTAATATACAAAGAAATTATAAGTATTTTAATTATATATACATGTGTATTAGGCAGTAATAGATGCTTATAAATACACCCTAACTGACTTCATCAAAACATGTATTATGCTTATATTCCAAAGACATGTGTTAAAGAATAACTATTGAGTGGAACCGTCCCGCAGTCCCACTCGGGTCTGTGTTCACTTCAGCCAGAGGTTAAGCAGGACCTGCAAAATGAACCAGTCGAGAACAAAGAGACAGAGGCCAAGTAAAATCCTATCAAGGCATACCTTTACTTGGGGTAGTTTTGAGCTTATATAGGCAGGTAAGAACTGAAACCTCCAGAAATAAAATATTTGCATAACATAAACATTGAGAAGTCAGGAAAGAGTCAGGAGGGAGTCACGAGGGAAGGTCACCAATGGCTCGGATGTCTGCGCATGTCCTCAGGCAGTAAGCGCTGTTGTCGCAGGCATAGTTGTATCTAAGCAAGAACTTCTCTGGCAGCTTCTTTCAGAGATAAGCTGATAGTCTGCAGAAGGTCTTTCTGCTTAATTCCCCAGGTGACCGCCTCCAGCGGAAGCCGCCAAAGTGGAGGCTGAACTGGGTGTGGGGAGGCAACAGCCTCTTATTTCATTAATTAAGGAATACATTATTATAACTTGTCCAGTCTGTTAAATATTACTTATGTGGATGTTTTTAGGACTGATGGTTTGATAATTGATGAACAGTTTTATTTTAGATGTACTATGATGAACTATGATCATTCCTTATGCTATAAAACAAAGATGTAAATTACTGCAATATAACCCTAGTCTCTCACAGTGTCTAAATTTAGATCCAGTTATACATAAACAATCACTCATGATAGATGCTAACAGATATACATATGTTGACACAGGAATTTCTGTGGTACTTTCTACCTATAGAACATTGTAAAACTTCATAAGTTTGGAATGAAAAGGAGGAATTCACAGATAAAAAACATTGTGTTAAGAATTATTCATAATTCCTGCTCAATACAATCAAAGAACTCCCACTGCAGAAGGATCTGAAAAATCAACCATCCAGCCAATTAGAATTGGGGCTCCTGTTGGCTCATTGCCTTGCTTTTCAAAAAAAAAAGAAAAGAAAAAAGTTACATCCTCATGTACAAGCTTAGTCTATGCATGTGTGCATACAGTTTACTTTGAAAACATTTTAATTGCTTTACAGAAGGAAAGTAAATATTAAGAAAACCATTTTCTACTACAAAAATGTTAGTTTGTGTCTAGAACTTGTGTTAATCTGGGAAAAGCTTAACAGCAAACCTCCCAACTCATGACCTCTGTTATGGTTTCTCTTGAGGGTAACTGGACACTTTGCCCAAAAGGACACCTGTCATTATGGTTCATTCACTCTCCAACATCCCAGTAAGTAATATTGTTTAATACAATGCTTCAAATTTCATTTGACCTTTACATAACTTTTTCTTTTTTTTTTATTTTCTTTATTTACATGTAAATTTCTCCATTCCCAGTTTCCCCTCCAAACAACAAACAAACAAACAAAAACAACAAAACCAAACCCCTGTTGCCTCCCACTTCCCCATGCCTGCCACCCCACCTCTCCCACTTTCTGGCCCTGGCATTCCCCTACACTGGGGCACAGAACTTTCACAGAGCCGAGCTCCTCTCCTCCTATTGATGATTGAATTTGCAATCCTCTACTATACACATGCTGCCTGAACAATCAGACCCCTCCATGTGCAGTCTTTGGTTGGTGGTTGAGACCCTGGAAGCTCTGAGGGTACTAGTTAGTTCATATTGTTGTTCGTCCTAAGGGGCTGCAAACCCCTCAGCTCCATTGGTCCTTTCTCTAACTCCTTCACTGGGGACCCTACATAACTTTTTCGTTTGATCGTTTTGTTCAGTTTTGAATACATTCACTATTGAAATAGTCATGTAAAATAAAGAATTCCAATTCAGAAACATATTGGGAAGGATACATAAATAGTAGAATAAATTTACTTCCCTGGTTAGTTTAACACATTAGAATAGTATTGGGTTTTCTGAAATCATGCTTGTTTTTATTTTTTCAATAAAATGATATTTATGTAATAACTAAACTGTATCTGTAACTTCAAATCACACTTTCAATATATTCATAGCTGGTTTTTTTTTGACTCAGTACTTCCATCTCTCTTTCTTATTCTTTTTCATTTTTTATACATACAAATATACACAGCTCAGGCCTTTACAACATTACATTGCTCACTGTCCTTGAAAAGATAAATGAATAACTTGCAACTATAATTATAGATCCTCACTGGTGTAATGAAGAGAATTAGAAAATGTGTACACAATAGCCGTGCAGGGGAGAGAATGCATAATTGGCCACTATTAATCTAATATAGAAAGACAGGGTTGCAATAATTAACAAAAGCCACACAGGGTGATCATTTATGATGAGGATGACTGAAAAGAGAGTGCCAGTCCTGATGTTTTCCCATTGGCAAAGAAAGGAAGAATGAAAACAAAATGAATCTTTGGCACAGACAGCAGCAATCATGTTTACTGAGCTGTGGTGAAACTAGATTCTTTATGAGTCCATTTTGTCATTGTCCTTTAACCTCAGTCTTTACTTTGTGTGTGTGTGTGTGTGTGTGTGTGTGTGTGTGTGTATTCTTGTCCATTTCCACAAATTTTATTAGCAACATATTTAAACCAAGCACTCAAGTTTTATTTAAAACAGACATTATTAGTAAAGAAAATATTCATCCCTTATTTTTAGAAGAAATGTACTTTTGCATTTCAAAAGCTGTGAGTATTTTCTTGGGTTTCATCTTTCCAACACAAACAACCCATCATTATTCCACTCTAAGATGGGAATTAATTAAAATGAGTAACATATAAAACGAATTCATCACCATAAATATGACACTTAAATATATTAATATAGAGTCAACACAGGATCAGAGAAAGTCATTGTTAGCATGGATAACATGCAGCTGAAATCATAATATTTTGCTCATTCTCCTAACTCTTTTCTAATTATAGAGGTATATAAAGCATTTTGGTTCCATTTCTAATTCACTTAATTTGACTCAAAAAATTAATGTATAATGAGTAAATGTAGGAGAGGTTCAATAGATTCACCATAAAAGTCCGTTAAAACAGGCTTTGGAATAGACAATTTATGAACCTCAAATGGCCAATCTCAATATCTCTACCTGTCCCTGTCCCTGTCCCTCTCCCTCTCTCTCTTCCTCTCTCTCTCCCTACACACACACACACACACACACACACACACACACACACACACACACACACACACACACACACACATATATATATATATATATATATATATATATATATGTGGTCCATCTGACCACAATTTCCTCTTCCTCCTCTCCCCTCAGTTCTTCTCCACCCATCTCACCCCCAATTCCACTAAATCACTCTTCCTCCATTTATTTTCAGAAAAGTGCAGGGTTCCCATGGATGTCAACCAACCATGTCATATCAAATCGCAGTAAGACTAAACATTCCCGTTAATGCTCTGCAAGGTAATCCAGTAGGTGGAAAGTGACCCAAAGGAAGGCAACAAAGTTAGAGACAGCCACACTGTTAGAAGTCCCACAAGAAGACCAAGCATCACACCTGTAACGTGTGCAAAGGGCCTGGGTCAGTCACATTCAAGCTCCTGATTGGCAGTTCAATATCTGTGAGCCCCAAGTTCCCAGTGACTGATCCAGCTTGCATAACCATGCTATGAGAGGGAGCCCTCTACTGACGCTGCCTGGAGTAGCAGGAAACGGAGGATGGAAACTCCAGAGACAGAGGAGAGAACAGAACCAAACGTAACTGACAAAAACCATCAAAAAATAGTGAAATGATTTCTAATGTTGTTGTGCTATACTTATAGATTGGTGCCTAGCCCAGTTGTCAACAGAGAGGCTTCCCCCAGCCACAGATGGAAAGCAATCCAGAGACCAACAGACAAACATTAGGCAGAGCTTGGAGATTCCTTTAAAGGAGGGGGAAGAAGGATTGTAGAACCCAGAGAAGTCAAGGACACCATAAGAGAAACCACAGAATTAAACACTTCTTATAATTTTCCTTTTGGCTTTCTTCTAGAGGTACAATAGCTGAGGGCTTATATGGTTATTTTCCACTTGTAAATCTTCATTCTGTCCCTAGTATTTACTTCAAAGAAAAAAATCTGGTAATATTTAAAGTGAAAAATGTCAAAGGATTTTTTCTTAATTTTAATTTTAAAATATTATTAATTTAGTTCTTTCACAATTTCATGCTTAAGTAAAGTGCATTCTGGGTACTTTTCCCACCAGTCTTATTTTCCTACCAGATCTAACATTGCCTCATCTGAACCTTTCCCTTTCCCAGGTTCATGTCTTTCGACTCACTGTTTCACGCTTGTGAAGACAATGCAACTCTTGACCAATGCAACGCTTATAAAAGAAACACTTAACTGGGGCTAACTTATTGATTCAGAGGTTCAGTCTATTATCATCATGGCTGGAAGCATGGCAGACACAGAGCGAGAGAGAAGGAGCTGAGAATTCTATATCTCAAAGGGATACAGAAGGAGACTGTCTTGTGGAGGAAGCCAGCAGGAGGTTGGAATTCCACACTGGGCTGAACTTGAACATTGTAAACCTCAAGATGTATTCCTATAGTGACATGCTTCCTCCAACAAGACCATACCTACTCCAAGTTCAAACCTCCTAATAGTACCATTCAATGTTGGCCAAGCATTCTAATCCATGTGTTAGCATCCAGAACCTGCCTGCCTGCGGCAGATATGTGGGCGGGTCCACAGACCTGTCACCAGGGCAACGGCGACCATATTCCCAGAATCCATTGGGCTCAGCTCCCACCTTTACCTGGACTGCTACGTCAAGGGACATATATATAATGGGTAGTTTCCCCCATCTTTCTCTTTCTCCCCTCTCTCCTCTCTCTCTCCCTTCATGCGCCGCGGTGCTCACTCCCCCCCCTCCTAATTAGACTTCCAAAAACACAGAGCTGCTTGTATCTGGTGTCTGTGGACACGCTGCCGTGAGCCAAACTTATCATTGGTGCTGTGACTCGGGAGCGGAGCAGACGCAGGCACGACCAAGTGCAGCGGCCGCCGCTGTACGCCGCAGCCACCCCACCACTGCTGCTGAGCCGCTGCCGCCACCGCTGCCACTGGACTGTGTCCCGCCCACCTCCACCTTGCCCGCCGGCAGCAGCCCAGACCCTGCGCGGGTGAGCTCGGCCGGCCTGGGGCGACTAGGGCCGGGCGGGAGCCGGGGCGGGCTGCGGCTGAGTCCCATCGCCCTCTGCTACTACTGCTGCTGCTCCTGCCTGGTTTCATCCTGTTCCCAGCACACTCACTGCTGCAAGCTGCAGCGGCTGCTATCGACCAGTCAATATAGGTACGTGACTTCACCGCCCCCTCACCAGACACCGTGAGACATAACCACGTGAGCCGTAACCCACTCGGGCACCATTCAGCTCTGTGTTTTTTTCCATTTACCAGATTGCTAGTAACCAGCCACACAGACACCGGCATATTAATTAATAGGATCAGTCCGGGAGAAGACCACCAGATTTCCAGATAAGGTCTGGCCAACCTTCTCTGAGATTGATGGAGTACAGATTCCCCCGACATACGCGTTAGG
>NW_022196894.1:68844838-68845069 GCF_008632895.1 Mastomys coucha | reverse complement strand
GTCCTATACTTCTAACCCTTCAAAGTTTATTAAAGAGTTCCAATATATCACTCAATCTTACAGCTTGAATTTCCATGATGTCTATATGATCCTTACTCCTGAAGAACGCATGCGAGTATGGGAAGAGGCGAGAGTACATGCAGACGAGATTCACCAGACAGACACCTTTGTTGGGAAGAGATCTCCTGACTAGGCTGGGAGCCTCTATTTCCTTTGCTCCCCACATTCGCC
>NW_022196894.1:68801886-68843656 GCF_008632895.1 Mastomys coucha | reverse complement strand
CCCTAGCTGTTCCTTCTACAAAAGAAGAGATTTTATCATTCCTAGGGATAGCTAGTTTTTTACGTTCGACCAGCACAATTCCTTATTTACCACATTCTAAATCTTATCCTTATACCCACTTGAAGTTTTACTACCTTCTCACAACAACAACAACAACAAAAAAGTCTTCTCTTTACCAATGGAGACCAACACAGAAAACCACAATCAGACGGAGAACAAAGGAGAGTAGGGCACCTAGAAACAATGGATGCAATCTACTTTACAAGTCCTTCATGTATAGCTCAGGAAATGTTATGGACATGGGGTGGGAATTGGTAAGAACTGTAATACCAGGAAGACAGCTGTGAAACACAGCTAAACAAGCAAGACCAGAACAAGAGTAAAGTCAATATACATATTAACACTGAAGAGAAAAAAATCTCAAGGTATTCAGCCTATACATAAAAAACTACAGGCAACTAGTTATAGAGAGAGTAAGAATTATCACCTCCCAGAGATGATTAGACTACTCAGAGGAATCAGTCCTGAAACTAATATGCATGTGTGTGTGTGTGTGTGTGTGTGTGTGTGTATTTGTATCTCTGTGTGTGCATTTGTATGTATATTTGTGTCTGTGTGTTTTGTGTGTATACATATATCAGAGATTATTTATGAGAGAGATAGAAGCATGGGATGAATTGAAAATGTGAGATGCAGCAGGAAGAAAAGGAAAGGAGAAAAATAGAATAATAATATCTTATTAAAATTATTTTAAAATGTAAGAGATATGTTCTACACATGGCTTGGGATTTTTGTTTAAAACCTCACATCTTTCAGTAAAAAACACTTCTAGTGATGAAGGTAGTTCCTATGACGTTTTATTTTTGATATGTTCTATCTTTGAGTATGAATACAATTTGAAAGGTTAATTCTCCTACTATGTGGGTTCTGAGGATCAGTCCCAGGTCCTCAGACTTGGCAGCAAGAATTTTTCCACACTAACACACCTCATTAGTCTTGCTTCTGTATTTTATTATACCATGTTTCTAGAGAGAGGCTTAATGAATGAAGTATATGCAGTATAAGGCCTGAAGTCTATTTACATTCATACTCAACAACATGCTTGCAGCTCTTCAGGTATTTACTCTTTTGAAAATAGCTGATCTTTTGTTTGTTTTTTGTAGTCTTGACTAATTACTGTTTCATTTTTGTATATATATTCTAGTTTTATCCCAATTTTATCAGTAAAATTTCTCTAGTTTTATCAAAGCTTGTCTTGTGGAGAGTTTACTTAATTTTCTTTAGTTAATTCTTTAATTAATTTTTAAATTAATTCTTAATTAATTAAATTCTTTAATTACTTCAACAGAATATCATATATCTCTTCTCACATTCCTGAGGGAGTGGTTTTTATATTCACTGAGAAACTCTAAGTAGTTTGTTTCACTATTTGATTTACTTGTTTCTGTTTGTTTTATTTTATTATCTTTAAAGGGATAGTTATATACATACATGTCAGTTTTTGTTACTTATTTTTTCACATAAATACATACAAGTACATATTGATTCATATTTTCAGTTTTTAAAAACCTTCCTTAGCTATGTTTAGCGTCACATCTGTTCTTTATATCTCCAAATCAGCGTTAATAATAAAGTACTTAATATTATCAAAACTATAAATTATAATAAATGTATGCACGAACTTTCTTACTTATTTATAAAAACCCTATGACATAGGTGATATTATTTCTTGTTTGTAGTGAAAAAAATCTTTCCCCTGTTGTAATCCTGGAATGAAGTTCATGTGATTTTGTATTTAAATTTACTAGTAGGGGCCACACAGTCACAATTTGCCACTTATTTCATAGGAATCAAATGGAGACATATACCATAATTTATGCATTATGTAATTAATTTTGCATTTTACTTAATGTTTAATAGCATTGTATGAAAATTATCAAGTATACAATATGCAATAAAATATGTATAACTATCTTTTTGAACAAAGTGTGCTAGTGTAGGAATGACTATGTATTGTAGTCTACAAATGAATTTTCCATCAAGCATCTCAGCCCATCTACATGGGTGTCCGTGGCCTGTTATTATATGCATAAGAAAAAGGAGCACAAATTTTATTTGTCTAATTTATCAATAAATAGTTTCTACCTTTAAAATTCTATATAATATATATTGATCATATTATTTCCACTCCTCCAGTTTTTCGCCATCTCCTTATGCACACAATTTCATGATCTTTCTTTTTCTTTCAAAAGAACAAGAAATAAAAAAAAAAAAACACCAAACAATAGCAATACAAAAATAATACAAAACAGTCAATAAAATAAAAATTCAAGCTTAAGACACTGAGTAATCATTGTTGGAATACATAGGAGTAAATTTATAGATAGGTTAATAATAGGTGATAGTTTGTGGAGAGGAGGATTACTGAACATTGTATATGCTACTGTAATTGTATACATAAACTGATGCCACAAGTGATAAAATAATTATCATAGACTATGGAACAGCAAGTAAATCTTAATGTGTAAAAGTTTCAAAATCAATAAGTTTAAAAATTTAACCATCATATTCTGATAATTTGAACTATGGAACATATTCCTGAAAATGATTTTATAAAAATAAGATGTTTAACTATGAAAATTTTTTGAGTCTTTTTGAGACATGGTTTCTCTGTATAGCTTTGGCTGTCCTGGAACTCACTCTGTAGACCAGGCTGGCCTCGAACTCAGAAATCCACCTGCCTATGCTTCCCAAGTGCTGGGATTAAAGGCATGCACTACCATCGCCTGGCAACTATGAATTATTTTAAGTAGAAACTCTAAAATAAATGACAATACAAACTCCACTTGGACACTGACCTGTAACTGATGAAACAATAAAAGGATACCAATTAATATCCCACAATATGAAAGAAATATTTCAGTGCCAATATTGATGGCAGTAAATTCTTTTTTTTGAAATGTAATTTTCATGTTTAATTTTCTATAAACAAGGGTTTTTCACATGTCTTCCAACTTCTCTCTTAATCCAAGATAATAACAGTGTCATTTATACCATCACAACAAAACATTTGCTACACTTCAGTACACTCCAAAAATTTAAAGTACATGGATTGACACAGCAAATTCTTTCTCTATAAACTGCAGTTTTCTTGTTCCTTAAGGCAGGTACTTCCCATTGCAATGTGATATAATATGCAAAGTATCATTCTATATTCTATGAAAGGAATTAACATTTTCAAACTATAACCTCATTAATACTTCTTTTCGGCCAGCAAAGTACTAAGGAATGCAGGGCTCGCCACTAGTCCAGAGGACCATGTTCAGGGATATATTTGATTTCTCAGCAATTGGGGATGAGGTGCATCACGTCCACCTTGTCTTCAAATTCATCTGCGTTGAACTTGGTAAAGCCCCACTTCTTGGAGATGTTGATCTTCTGATGGCCTGGGAACTTGAACTTGGCTCTGAGTAGGGCTTCGATCACCTGTTCCTTGTTCTGCTTAAATAAATGGTGAAAAAGAAACCTCTACTGTACAGATTGATTCCAAATTATTTATGTAACTACTTTGTCCTAAATAATCCTAATGATTCTCTCCCATTCTTTGAGCATTGATTCCACTTTGAATTTGTCCTGTGGTTACAACGAAAAAGAAAAATAAATAAATCTTTTGTGGTGAGCCCTGGGCAATATTACAGAGTTGAGGTGAGCTATCCTAATGTCAACAAGTCTAAAGAGATGAAAATGTGGTTTAAAATACCTGATACGTACTCACGATGGGCACTTTGAAATGGTGCCTGGTAAGTGTGTTTCAAAAATGCCAAAATCACAGAGGTTTTAAATTGTTACAGGTCATAGACCGTTATAAAGATGAGTTTCTGATATAATATGATACTAAGAGAAAAGAAGGCATTAAATAAAAATGTAGGCTTATGAATAAAACATGGACTTTAATTGACAAAATATTAAAACTTACATAAGAGTTTGACATTTATCTTCTAATGCTAAAATAAGAACCACTATACTTGAGTTATGTGGATATTCTTTATACCATAGGTTCAAAAGTTATTTAATTTTGAAATCATTTAAAAATCAACAGTACCTATGCACATGGTCAAATAATGTCATCCAAGCTGTCCTTTTACTTTAGAAGATTGGGGCCAACTAAAAATTCACAATAAGAAACACAATTTACTGACTGCTAATGAATAACAGCTCTAATAAAAGTTATAAACAGACATACAAGTCATTGATTACTATAAAAGACAGAATGTGATACAATGTGGTGAAAATGTGAAAGAACAAATTATCTCAGAAATTTCTGGTAAGGGATTTTTAAATAAGCACAAAGTTAGAGAGTGACTTGAAAGTTTATTTAGTGATTGACCATTCACTGAAGAGATGATGCAGTTATTTAATTTTGCAGTATTTACACTATATCTCTTCACAGACAAGAAAACTTCTGTATATATTTAAGATAAATTGTTAAATATATTAAATATTATGAAATACAGATTTTTCTGAACAATTAGTAAACAGTAATTTATAGAAGGGTGTCATATTACTATAATTATTATTAACAAACTCTAGTTCATTGCATTTATATATGAATTTTGATCTTTATATTACATGTTGTTTTTAAATATATTACTCATATTCTACCATAGGACTTTATTCTTCATTCTGAAAAAATCATAAATGGTCTAGAATGCTTCTCTACACATTGATGGCTGATGAAATTCCTGTACTTGTCTAAATTCTTACATAAAATTAGTTAAAGATTGATCCTCTGACACAGCTCTACTTGGTCTGAGAAAGTAGAAAGTTTATGCAATGTCATATAAAATGGTGATATTCCTAGATTTAGAGGTAGAGTTAGAGTTTTACTGTTGTTGTTTTTAAAACATGATAAAGCACGTAGCTAAACTTCAGCATTTATTTTGGTTAACATTAATTTATATTCTATATATCCAATATATACATATAATCATATAAATTGTATAGTAGTTTTAAAATATTTCAACTCTGAATCTTCTTTTGAGATAGTAAACATATTTCATCATAAACATACCATTCTTTCTCTTTAACTTAATAACTGCCATTTACTTCCTTAGTATTCATGGAGAGATGAACATGTAGGCATTTAAGTTATTGATTGATGATAGTATTGATTAGGAAGATATTACAACAGTTGAATGGTAAATAGTTAAAATAATGTGGATATAATAAGTATAAAAATAACTACAATGAATTATTTAATCTTAAAAATCAACCACTTCTAGAGTTGTTACTAATTCTATAAATCACCTAATATATAGAAATTCTGTTGCATTTTAAAATGAGATCATTCATCTTATTTTAAAGATGAATAGTCAGAGTAAATAGAGAATAAACAACTTTGGCCCATAAACAATACAAATAAGCTAAAAATTTTAACACCATTTGTTTAGTCTCCAAAGTCTACAAACTTAGTCATTTTTCATTATTTCCCTGTATTGAAAAGTACAAATCATTGATGCAAAATAATTTATTTATAACTGTAGCTAAGCTTATCAATTCTATGATACTGAGGATTTTTTTCATAAAACACAGAAATTTTGATGTACAGGGAAGTGGAATTGGGTGTGTAGGAAGCTGCATAGTTCTGGGAGGAGTTGGAGGAAGGAAAACCACAATCAAAATTTATCATGTGGATTTTTTCAATCAAAATACTAGAAATGTAAAAAGATGAATAAAATAAGTTAACTTGGATAACTATGATGTAGAATTTGATCTAAAATAATTTGAAATTTGTACAGGAAAGAAGAAATGAAATATGGAGGGAAACGGGTATGAATTATATTGCTTCAGTTCTTGCTAAATAAATGTTCAGAAATTAATATCTCCTTGTGTTTCTACCAATAATATTCTATAATTTAATACATATGTGAGACCTGGGGATGGGGTAATAGGAGATTGACATGAATATGTTGAAAAAATAAATTGGCTTGTGAATCCATAACTGTTTTGCTGAATTCCTCAGAGCATAATGAAGAATTGCTGTGACTCTACCTTATAGAGATCTCAATGCTCTCAGCTGAGCATTAAGAAAAAAATATTATGCAAGTGCCAGTTCCTACATTTACAAATCTATACAGACTAATTAGGAATTAAATAGGAACCTTAATAAATGCTATGAATCAAACCTAATTGTATATTCTGTCAGCTAGCTGTGATGTACAAAATGCCATCCATATTTTTATGTATCATTCTGATGAATTGAGAGTAAAGTGGGTGTGAACTGCACAACCCTTCCTCCCTACTTTAAAAATCAAGGGAATTCACAAATCCTCTGTTTTAAGAAAATATTAATTGGAGATATAACTTTGAAACTGGGAAGAAAAATGTAATATCCAGAAATATTCACAGTAAATTAAAATACATTATTTAAAGGGACATAAACTATCCTTCAACTCAGTGCATGCATTTGGAGTGCAGATGCTGAGGCTTCAGTCAGGATCATAATAATAAGGCGATAAAAATTCACGAGAATCAAACTGCTTGTCTCCTTGTTTAATCTTCTGTTATCTATGCTCTCTAAAGACCTCCCTTGATGCACAATTAACACAATGGCATCCTTTGATTTTTAGTTGAAGTTTTCAATACATGAAAAACACGAATCCTTCCAAAATAATGACAGTAGCTAATAATTACTCTCTTGCATTCTGTCACTACAGATGGAGATCGAGGACATGCTGCTTTGCAAGACAGGGTTACAGTAGACGTAACCTGGCTTGTTAGACAAGGTTTCAGTTTGGAATCAGAAAAGTTTCAGTGAAAGATGCTCTCATTTTTTGTCCTCGGAAGCATTAAATAAGTCCAGTCTACATAATTCACAACCTTAATATAATCATTGCTAAAATGAAGGAAATAATGTATACTTTACTAGTAGTAAGGATCAGAGAAAACGGTTCGTAAATTATTTTTCATTAATTTAGTCACTTTACATTCTGATCACAGCACCCCTCCCTGCTCTCCTCTCATTCCCACCTCTACAACTCACCTCCCCCCATTACCCTGTCTTCTTTTTCTCAAAGAAGGGGAAGCCGCCCATGGTTATGAATCTCTCCTGGAACATGAAGTGATAGCAGGGCTCAGTTTATCTTCCCCCACTGAAGCCAGACAAGGCAGCCCAGCATGGGGAAAGAAATTCAAAGGCAGGCCACAGAATCAGACACAGCTCCTGCTCCAATTGGTAGGGGATCCACAGGAAGGCCAAACTGCACATCTGCTACAAGTGTATAGAGGGCCTAGGTCTGACCTATGCATAGGCATTGAGTGGTGGTTCAGTCTGTGTGAGCCCCTACGGGTCCAGGTTGGTTTTTTCTATAGGTCTTCTTCTGCTGTCCTTGGCCCTTCCAGCTCCCTCCATCATTCTCCCTACTCTTCCACAAGACTCCCTGAGCTCTCCTTAACATTGGACTGTGGGTCTCTACATCTATTTCCATCAGCCGCCAGATTAAAGCCTCTCAGAAAATAGTTATGCTAAGCTCGTGACAGAGTTTCATTATTAGTGTCAGGGGACGGCACACTGTGATGAGATGGGCCTCAAACTTTTCCCATCATTAGTTGGCCATTCCCTCATTTTTGCTCCATCTTTATTCTTACACATCTTGTAGTCAGGACAAATTGTAGGTAGAAGGTTTTGAGTGTGGGCTGCTGTTCCTTCCTCTCCACCAGAGGTCCCATCTGGCTACAGGAGGTGGACACTTAAGTCTCTGCATCCCTTGCTGCTAGAAGTCAACTAGGGTCAACCCGTAGCCTGGAGCCTCCCCTGTTTTAGGTCCCCAGCTAGTCCTAAAGATGCTCTATGGATTTTTCATTCTCTCTTCCCACTCCCCTCCTCACATCTGATTTACACCCGTTTTCTTTCCCACCTCTTAACTACATGTCAATCTAGATGTTCCTCAACCGAAGAATAATGTGGTACATATATGCAATTGAATACTATTGAGCTATTAAAAACAAAGGCATTTGGGAAATTTTCAGGCAAATGCATGGAACCAGGAAATATCATTCTGAGTGAGGTAACCCAGACCCAGAAAGACACACATGCTCTGTGTTCACTTAAAGGCAGATAATAACTATGAAATACAGTATAACCATGCTACAATTAACAGACATATAAAAGCTAAGTAACAAGAAGGGCCCAAGGGAGGATACTTGAATCTCACTCAGAAGAGAAAATAAAGTAAACATTGGAGGTAGATGAAGGGAGGGACCTAGATGAGGAATGAAGTTTATGAACTATTTTAGGCATGTCTCTAATTTAGGCCAGGAAAAAAATGAAAGTAGTGTCATTCATTATTACCTAAGAAAATATTTTAACATAAAGTTTTCTGATTCATTGTAACTCTTCTACATAATGATTAAATTTCACTAAGAACAGAAATTCTTGGAAATATTAAGATTATAGTAAGCTGACTGGAAATAACACCATGTAATTGTTTTTTTAGATCTGCCCACTGAGTAAAGCAAAAAATATGTTGATGCTTGGTGTATTTGCTGTTTTTGTGTGTCAACCTGACACAAACTGGAGTTATCACAGAGAAAGGAGCTCCCCTTGAGGAAATGGCTCCATGAGATCCAGCTCTAAGGCATTTTCTTAATTAGTGATCAAGGGTGGAAGGGTTCATTGTGGGTGGTGGCATCCCTGGGGTGGTAATCTTGGGTTCTACAAAAAAGCAGCCTAGTAAGCCAAGGGAAGCAGGCCAGTAAGTAACATCCCTCCCTGGCCTCTGCATCAGCTCCTGCTTCCTGAACTGCTTGAGTTTTAGTACAGATTTTCTTTGGTGATGAACAGCAATAAGGAAGTGTAAACTGAAAAAAATAATTTTCTCCCAAACTTGTTTCCGTATTCATAATGTTTGTGCAGGAATAGAAACACCCACAAATACAATCCTAATTAAGACACTTGCTAAAATGTTCGATTTGATTGCCACTGAATGTTTCTAAGAGAGATTAACACTTAGATAATTGGGCAGAGTCAAGATTGGTACATCATTCACTATCATAGGGCAAGGGGATATAGAAGAACCTCTGTTTTGAGATGATCCAAGTAGGAATCATTTCTCCTTCCTACAATAAATAACTCATTCATACATTGCCTCCTTTTTGTGCTATGCAGCAAACAGATCAGAGCCCTGGGGGAGAGAGAGAGAGAGAGACCCAGGCCTCAGCAGCAGGCCCACTGCCTCCACGGAGAGAGAGAGCCTCAGCTAGGCAGGCCTCTGCCTTTGGAACAACCTTTATCTCCATTTTGTTTGATGCTGGCTGTTGGTCTAGTATATATTTCTTTTCTTATGTTTAGGTATGTGCCATTAATTCCTGATCTCTCCAGGATTTTTAACAGAAATAGGTGTATTATTTTGTCAAAGGATTTTTCAGGATCAAATGACATGGTGATCTTGTGGTATTTTCCCTTGAGTTTGTTTATGTAATGTATTACTTTGATGGAGTTTCATATTAAACCATCCCTGAATCCCTAAGATGAAACCTATTAATTGTAGTGAATGATGGATTTGATGTGTTCTTGGATTCATTTTTCAAGAGTTTTATTGAGTATTTTTGCATAGTCATAAGGAAGCTTGGTATGAAGTTCTCTTTGTTTGTTGAGATTTTGTATTGTTTAGGTATCAGAGTAATTATGACTTCATGTAATGATTTAGGTAATTTTCCTTCTGTTTCTATTTTATGGAATATTTTGAGGAGTATTGATATTAGCTATTCTTTGAAGGTCTAGCAGAATTTTTCATTAAAACCATCTGTCCTTGTGTTTTGCTTTTTGGTTAGGAAAATTTTGATGACTATTTCTATTTCTTCAGGGGTTGGTTTTATTTGGTACATGGTATCTGTCTAGAAAGTCGTCCATTTCATCTAAATTTTTAAATTTTGTAGAGAATAGACCTTTCTAGTAGGTTTGGACAATTTTTTGAGTTACCTCAGTGTCTGCTGTTGTCATGCTTTTCGTTTCTGATTTGGTTAATGTAGATACTGATTCTGTGCCCTTTAGTTACTTTGGCTGAGGGTTTATTTATCTTGTTGATTTTCTCAAAGAACAACCTCTTGTTTTTTGTTGATTCTTTTTATCATTCTCTTTGTTTCTAACTGGTTGGTTTCAGCCCTGAGTTTGACTGTTTCCTACCTTCTACTCCTCTTAGGTGTGTTTGCTTCCTTTTGTTCTGCAGCTTTCAGGTATGATGTTAAATTGCTTTTATGGTATCTCTCCAAATTCTTTATGAAGGCACTTATTGATATGAATTTTCCTCTTAAGACTGCTTTCCTTGCATCCCATAAGTTTGGATATTATGTTTCTACATTTTCATTGAATTCTGTAAAGTCTTTTATTTTTTTCTCTATTTCTTCCCTGACCAAGTTATCACTGAGCAGATGGTTGTTCAGTTTCCAGGAGAATGTGGGCTTTCTGTTCTTTATGCTGTTATTTTGAGTCTAGTTTTATTTATAGTGATCTGATAGAATACATGTGATTACTCCAATCTTGTAGATGTTGAGGCTTGTTTTATGTCCAATTATATGATCAGTTTCGGAGAAAGTTTCAGGAGGTGCTGAGAACAAGGTGTATTCTCTTGTTTGGGGATGAAAAGTTCTGTAGATATCTGTTAAATCCAATTGCTTCATAACTTCTGTTAGTTTCACTGTATCTCTATTTAGTTTCTGTTTCAACGACCTGTCCATTAATGAGAGTGGAGTATTGAAGTCTCTCTCCCACTATTATTTTGTGAGGTTCAATATGTGTTCTGAGCTCTAGTAAAGTTTCTTTACTAATGTGGGTGCCCACAATTTGGGCACATAGATGTTCAGAATTGAAACTTCCTCTTGGTGGTTTTTTTCTTTGTTGAATATGAAGTGTCCTTCCCCATCTTGTTTGAAAGTCTATTTTATTGGATACTAGAATGGCAACTACAACTTGTTTCCCTGAACCATTTTCTTGTAAAACTTTTTTTTCCAGCCTTTTCCTCTGAGGCAGTGTCTCTCTTTGTCACTGAGGTATGTTTCTTGTATGCAGTAAAATTCTGGGTCCTGTTTACATATCCAGTCTGTTAGCATGTGTCTTCTTAATGGGGTATTGAGTCCATTGATGCTGAGAGATATTCCTGTTACTTTTTTTGCTGGAGGTGGTATTATGTGTGCATCATTCTTTTTGTTTGGATTTGTTGTTAAATGTTTAATGTCTTATATTTTCTTGGGTGTAGTTACCTTCCTTATATTGGAGATTTCATTCCAGTATCCTCTGTAGGGCTAGATTAGTAGAAAGATATTGTTTAAATTTGGTTTTGTCATGGGATATCTTGGTTTCTCCATCTATGATAGTTGACAGTTTTGCTGTGTATAGTAGCCTGGGATGACATTTTTGTTCTCTTAAGGTCTGTATGACATTGGCCCAGGATCTTCCGGCTTTTAGTGTCTCTTTTGAGATGTCTGGTGTAATTCTGATAGATCTGCCTTTATATATTACTTGGCCTTTTTTTCCTTACAGTTTTTAATATTTTTTCTTTGTTCTGTATCATTAGTGTATTGATTATTACGTTATGAGAGGATTTTCTTTTCGGGTCAAATCTACCTTGGTGTTGTGTTGGATTCTTGTACATTTGCAGTCATCTCTTTCTTTAGGTTATGGAAGTTTTCTTCTATGATTTTATTGAAGACGTTTTCTTGCCCTTTGAGCTGGGATTTTTCACCCTCTTCTATCCCTACTATTCCCAGGCTTGATCTTTTCATTGTTTCCTGAATTGCCTGGATATTTTGGGTTAAGACCATACACTTTGTATTTTCTTTGACTGAAGTGTCAATATTTTCTATACCTGAAATTCTTTCTTCTATTTCTTGCATTCTGTTGGTGACACTTTCATCTGTAGCTCCTGATCTCTTTCCTAAGTTTCGAATCTCCAGGGCTGCCTCCCTTTGTGCTTTCTTCATTGTTTTTATTTATATTTTTATTTCTTGGACCAATTTGTTCAATCCTTTACCTCTTGATTGTATTTTCTGTTAATTCTTTAAGACATTTATTTGTTTCTTCCTTAAGGGCTTCTACCCTTTTGCCTATGTTTTCCTATATTTCTTTAAGTGAGTAGTTTATATCCTCCATAAAGCCCTCTATTTTGTTCATGAGATGGGAATTTAAGTCATTCTCTTACTTTTCAGGCATGTCAGGGTATCCAGGGCTTGCTGTGGTGGTAGAATTGGGTTTTGATGATGCCAAGTTGCAATGTTCTGTCACATATGTTTTTGTGTTTACCTTTTACTGTCGGGTTTTCTCTAGTGTTAACTGGCCTGCATGTCTGAGTAGAACAGGCCTATTTGTAGGCAGGTAGAACTCTATGATCTGAATTAGGGCTGGTCTCCCTGTAGGCAGGCAGTGTTATTTCTGGTTAGGATGGACCTCCTGTGTCTCTGGTTAGAATAGGCCTCTTGTGCCCTTGTTTACTCTGGACCTCCTGGTAGGCTCACAGGCTATATAGTTTGGAGCTTCCTCTGGGTGTTGTGGGACTGGCTGCAGAACTTGTGGCCAAGGTCTCTGATCCTGGGTGTGTCAGCGTGCCTGGGAGTGGAGCTTCCTCTGGGTGTCGTGGGACTGGCTGCAGAGTTTGTGCCCTAGGTCTGCCCTGGACCCCAGCCCAGACAGACCGGAAGAACCCCAAGTCACTGGGCTGGAGGAGTTCCTATGTGCCTGGTCCCACTGGTCCTATTTACTCACAGTGTTGGGACAGATATTGGTTCCTGCTCACCCCTGGTCCCAGTTGTATCGGAGCGCCTGGGATTGGAGCTTCCTCTGGGTGTTGTGGCAAGAATCTCTTCTTATATGGAAGCATCACCGGCAATAAAAAGCTGATAGCCTTTAGCTGAGGCAGAAAATAAAAGGTGGGACATCCAGCAGAGAGAGAGATAGGACTCTTGGATATAGTGGTGGATTTCTCCTTGAACTCAGAGGAGGCAGACCCATGAAACTCAGGAGAGGTAAATAGTCATGTGGCAGACATAGACTAAAATAACCATATTACATAAGGTTTGAGCTAGTTGGGGAACAAGCCAAAGCTTATGGCTTAGGCATCTATTCACAAATAATTTTATCTCAGAATTTTTATTCTGGGAACAAAGAGTCCAGGTACAAAAGCTTGTGGCTACACTGCATATCAAATATTTACATTACTATTTATAACAGTAAAAAAATTACAGTTTTGAAATAGCAACAAAAGTAGTTTTATGGTTGGAGGTCACCATAACATGAAGAATTGCATTAAAGTGTTGCAGCATTGGGAAGGCTGAGAGCCATTTGCTACCTTAGCAGAACAATAGTACTTGGTTTTCCCCTAGGTTCTTAGCCTTTCTTTTCTCAGGTTCTTGGCATCCCAAATGGCATTAGACAAGGGGTTCCATTTCATGGAGTGGGCCTTAAATCCAATCAGATATTAACTGGTTTCTCCCACAAGCTTTGTGTCACTATTGCTCTAGTGTAGTTAGGACACCATTATCAATCGGGAGAAGGAGCAGGAAGTAGGTGCTCTGTTGGTTGGGACATGAAAATTTGAGTGAGTCTAAAGTTAGGTGGAATGGTGAGGAAATCTTTAGTTTAATTAAGAAGCAATTGAGGCAGTAAAAGTAAGATATCCAAATAATGATGATATATTATTTCTATGTTATACAGAACAGAAGTATATATAATCATATTGCTACAAAAAGCTGCCATTTATGCAAGCAACAAAAATTTAACACAACATTTTATTTCACAATCACAATTTTTATGAATACTGCAGAAATCATACAGATAAGAATTGTGAGAAACCATCACTGTAAACACAAACTATATTATGTATATAAGTCAATAAAATGAAATCCATTCATTAATGAATAGGAAATAAGAGAAAATAGATGATGGGAAATAAATTTAAAAGTACAACCAAGGGTCCAGTAAGGTGGCTCAGTGGGAAAAGTCAATTGCTACCAGTCTAATGGTGAATGCATTCTCTAGATCCTCAATGTTGTAAGGAGAGAAATGACTCTTGCAAGTTGTTCTCTGATTTCCTCACACAAGAAGTAAATACATAAATATAAAATTTAAAAGCATAAACAGTTTAAACTGATTTGGCAAAGTTAAATATACATTGCAACACAAGGAGCAACACAAGAATGGTCAATTCTGTATTGGGATACATTTATAATGATTGGGGTGAATTGACTCAAATAAAGCAATACTCAGTGGAGATGTAGAAAAAGTAGCAGGTACTTTGAAGAAGAAAAGCTTAAAACACAAACATGACAAAGGAGTAATAGACTTACTGTACCTAAGAGCAAAGGAAGGCTTATTTAGTATAGTTATACCTATGCTATGCAAACAATGTCAAAATATATTTCATAATTATGAAATGTTAATAAGAATTCATTTGGAAAATAGAGGTGACAATTGTTTAAGTCACAGGTAAATGTCAAACTTACAGTTATAGTATGATAATGCAATATAAAGTGAAAAAATGATGTCAGCCCCACTAACAAAGATCCCGACCTTCTGTATCAGTAGAGCATGAAATTATTTGTGCTGTACACCTTTTTCATAATTCTTATGGCTTCCTTAGATGAGATCATACATGAGTCTAAGTGCAGTAAAATCTCACTGATGCCATCCGTCTTTGCCTTTGGAGCATAAATCAGGTATACAAAAGAAGCTTTCCTAGGAGTCATCTCCTTTAAACAAATCACCTCTGTCTTTATGGGTTATATGCTATCATAGTCACAGACCATAACACAAAACCCCACTTACCAGGAGAGTGATGGAAATCTTCCCAACTCCTTGAAATACAATGGTACATGTGGGTCAGTCCTGAAGGCGACCATGAGTCTAGCCAAGTATTTTTAAACAGATAATTAGGCTCAAGTTGCCTAAATTTAAAAAGAACTTTAATAGAAACAATATTTTGTATGTAAGTGCTATTATTTTTTTGTCGGAGAATATACTGGGATTTGGCTATTATCACATTCTATACCATCCTACAATATTGTATACTCTTTGGCACATGGATCTTTACATAATAACGATACTTTATGATTCATTTATATTGTTACATTCATCATTATTTTGAGGCAGGATCTTTTGGTTTAACTCTGGATGACCTCAAAAAATCATTCTTTCAAATTTAATTATTAGGATTATTTTTTAAAATTATCTTAGTATTATTTCTTTCAGAATACATTGTATTGTGTCTAGTAGTGAAATGGTTATATTTTTAAATCTGTGGTAACTTCCAAACTATTGAGTACATTGATGGTACTATTTTATACCCTTAACACCAAAAACCAATGTTTTTGGTCCTGTACTTACAAGGTCTTACCAATTTCAAGTATTAGATTTATATATTCTAATAATTGTGAAAGTGTATCTAACTATTGAGTTCACATTTGCTTCTCTAAAAAAATTACTTCAAGACATTTTCAATGGGAATGGTGGTCATAAGTGGCTCTTTGCATATGAGCCAAATAAGATTGTCATTGGAAATTCTGCCATGGATCATATATTTGAGGTGCAAAGTTGTTTTCATTTTCTGGCTTAATGTAATTTGTCAGATATAAGCTATAAATGGTATTTATACATTTCAACTTAACTAGGCACAGTACTGAAACATTCAATCAAATAATAATCTAGATGTATTATCAGGGATTGTTGGCTTTCCCTGTTAGGAAGTTAGCAAAGCAGAGTGTGTTCTAGTCATTTAAATACTTCAAAGAAGATTGCTCTAAGCAAGGGAAAATCCTGGTAGCAGACTACTTTCAAATTACTTGAGATTCGTTTTCAGAACTATATCTGTTCAGTTACTATATATTTTAGTTATGGAGCAACCATAATCAGGTAATTCAAGGTCTTAATATAAATTGCCAGGGTATATGTGTGTTTATATACATGCTAGGGGTATATGTGTTGGTAAAAATTCTGTTTCTTCTATTTAATTAGAGATTAATATATACATGATTTATGAATAATTTCAAGCTTATACCTCATTAAACACAATGAATACTAAAACATTCTTCCTTTTCATACAAAATATTGCATTTCTATGATGTACAATATTTTATTTTTTAAAGATTATTATTTGTGTGTGTTAGAATGTGTGCCTGTGTATGCATGCTGTGTGTGAATATATATAATCATGTATATATTCGTATATGTATATACATATGGATATGTATATGTGCACACACACAAGTGCCAGGAGAAGCGAGAGAGTGTATTTAATTACAGGGAATTGGAGGTATAGTTGGTTTTAAGCCTCCATGTGGACACTGGGAACTAAAGTCAGTCTTCTGCAGGAACAGCTAGTGTTCTAAACTGCTGAAGCATTTCTTCTACCCATTATTTTACTTTTTTAAATACTGCAAAGTTTTGTTTTGAAATATCATTCCTCAAAAATGTTGTTTTTCATTACAGATGTTTTATTTTTTCTTTTTTTACAAATTAATTCTTATTTCTAATTAATTTTAGCTTCTATGTTTTAGTGTGTGAACCCATTTGTGTAATTTCCTGTTACATTTCCTCATTATGACCAAAATACTTCATCAGTTTAGCTCATAGCTTCATAGCACAGTAATTGCTTACCAATTACCAAATTGCCATTCCAGAAAACATATGCATACAAGTAACAATATATAGATTGAGCAGGTTCGAATGGTTATGCTTATGTGTTTTAGAGCACATGCACACACATACACACACACGCACTAAATATCTGTATGTAACAATTGAAGAAAAAAATTTAATGAAATGAGGCCATGAATTTGAAAGAGTAAGAGGATATAAAAAGGTTTTAGAGAGAATAAAGAAAGAAATGATGCAATTACAATCTGAAAATATAATTAGAAAACTAAAATTTAACACAAAAATACAAAATAAATAAATAAAAAGCAGGTAAAAGGGTAAATTAAAACCTTTAGATGGATTTGTAATGCAACAGAAGTACAAGATAGGCATATTTAATTTCCAGTTCTCTGACGTACCCTTGATGTGTATGTTGGCTTTCATTTTCAGAAAAATAAATTCTATGTTTTATCAACATTTTAAAGAAGAAAATAAAAAATAATTATGAGCAATTAATATATTTCAAATATAACAAAATTTATAAGAAATTCCTTGTGATATTAAAGTGGAAATATACCAAATAATATGCATTCCTTTGGAACATGAGATTTGGTGATAAATTATAAATAGGAATGATTGTGGAGCTCAATACTCAAGGTCAGAATCAACAAGTGAGCAGACAATAACTACTATTTGACTAATGTACAGGCAGGGTTGTAATCTTAAATGTATCATTTTATTTAAAAGATACAGAGTAACTATAAAATAAATAAATGATATAGCACATGATTTAAAAAAAATCTCCTGTTCCCAAAGTCAGCCTTTATTTTTAAAAATAAAAGTAAAAAGTATTTTTTAGAAAGCAAAATAGAAAACAGCTTTGCTTATCTTCAACACCAGGGAGCACATTCTTTCAATAAACTCAGTAGTAAATATTGAAAGAGGGAACCATATGTGAAAATTTGTCTGATTATTTTAGCTCTGTGATGATAAAACCAGAGCAGAAAACGGAAATGTTTCATATTACTGGTGCTAAAGGCACACAGGTCCATGTTGGGAACTCTCCCTACTTCTTACAAACTATTGTTTGAATTATTTTTATATGTGGCTATTTTTTGGCTTTCTACAGTACTATATTTACATACAGTTTTGAACTGGTCTTTAGTTGCTTGTTATCTCTCCAACACTTCTTCTTCCCTGATTTTCATTGTCTTCCTCCATTAATCCTACCCTAATTTCCCTTTTACCCCTTATCATACTCTATTCTATTTTCTCTTCCTTGCATCACCCTGGCCCCTTTACTGGCTACCTGAATTCTGGATATTTCAACACTAACATATGTATCTAACATATTGAATTCTGGATATTTTGACACTAACATATGACACTAGCATACTAACATGCTACAGCTAATGATATTACTTATCAACCACAGCCTTATGGTTGGACCATATTTCTGAAGACACCACATGTGGGGAGCCGCAGCTGCCACCATATATATATATATATATATATACACACACACACACACACACACACACATATATATATATATATATATATATATATATATATATATATATATATATTGAATATATATATTGAACACCTGGTCTCCGGCCAGAGCAGAGAGCATTGATAAACAAGCCTTTAGTTGGAAAAGCTGAGTGCCTCTAGTTTGTGATGCAAGCTGGCATGATTTCTCGTAGCGTATTATGTTTTGCCACATAGCCAATGCTGATTGGGACTAGGGGAAGTATTTAACCCACAAGGGCTGGGGGCTGGAGAGAGATATAGAAGTAAGATGTAGGAATAGAAGTAAGATGTATGTAAGAATAAGAATAGAAGTAAGATGTAGGGATAAAAGTAAGATGTATGTAAGAATAGGAGTAAGTAAGATGTAGGGGATAGGAGTAAGTAGGAAATAGGAGTAAGTAAGAAGAAAGAAGATGTAGTAGTAAGATAGAAGTAGTAAGATGTAAGTAGTAAGATGTAAAGATGTAAGTAGTAAGATGTAAAGATGTAAGTAGTAAGATAGAAGAAGTAAGATAGAAATAAGTGAGATGTAAGAAGTAAGATGTAACTAGTAAGATGTAAGAAGAAGATATAGAAGAATATAAGAGAAGTTAGCTAGGAAAGAAGTAAAAATGAAGGTTCCTGAATAAACTGCTTGGACAAGAACTCGTTGTTGCCTCCTTATTTCCGCTGGATAGAGGGGCGGCAACAACCACATATTTATGAAATCACACATGGACACATTGAGTTTAGGTTCAACTAGAAGCTGCACCTCTCATGACTAACTTTCATAATGCTGATATGATCTACATAGGCTATCAGAGGAGGAAAGTAGTCATTAACCTCACTCTGTTTTAATTATGTCAGGTATAAGAGCAACCTGATTGCAAGATATTCTCATTGTTGTTACAGTGTCACACATGTTTTCAGAGTAATCAGCTTCATTTTGAATAGAGTTAAGGTATGCTACTTGAAGTAGAACCTTTATCAAAAAAGTGTAGACTAGATATGTAATATGTCTTAGGCCAAAATGTACTATGATTTTACTAAATTAACAAAATAACCAAACAACTTTTTCATATGCTAGTGCATTGCTGAGTCTTTGCCAGTGAAATTTTTTCCTTCTGTAAGTGGAAATGATCACAGAGTACCACAGTACCATAGTGTGCATGGAAGGAGAGACTTTTGAGTACTGAAGTCTAAATGGGACTTTATCACTCCTGAGCTGGCCAGTTTTATATTAACTTCATATCAGCTAGAGTCATCTGGATAGAAAATATGTGAGTTGAAAAAATGTTTCCATAGACTTGGCATGTGTAGGCAAACCTGTGGTGCCTTTTCTTGATTGATGGTTAACATAGGAGGGCCTGGTTCACTGTGAGCAATAACAGACCTGGGCTATCGATCCTGGGTACTATTTTTTAAAAGCACACTAGGAAAACTGGGAAAACCATGAGGAGCAAAACAGTAAGCACTATTTCATTCTAGAGCCTCTCCATCAAACCCTGCCTCCAGCTTCCTAGCTTGTTTTGGTTCCTGCTTTGACTTCCTTTAATACTGGACTAAGTTATGAAACTATGCTAAAATAAACCATTTCACACCAAAGTTGTTATATATATATATATATATATATGTATATATATATATACATATATATATATGTGTGTGTGTGTGTGTGTGTGTGTGTGTGTGTATGTAAAAACCAACACACACACACACACACACACACACACACACACACACACATATATATATTGTTTTTTCAAGACAGGGTTTCTCTTTGTAGCCATGGCTGTCCTGGAACTCACTCGGTAGACCAGGCTGGCCTCAAACTCAGAAATCCACTTGCCTCTGCCTCCCAAGTTCTAGGATTAAAGGCATGCACCACCACTGCCCAGCTATTATGATGTTTTATCACGTAGGAAGAAACCCTAACTAATATACCACCCCTTTACTCAATGATCAGAGCTCTGCAAGAAAAAGTATGTCCAAGATCTTTATAGTCATTGGTAGTCAATTCTAAGAACCTAGCGTTTTCCAGACACAAGATCTGGTGCACATAAAAGTCACAGGAAATATAAGAGTATGCATGAGATCTGCACAAGGCCAAGCCAGACTAAGTCCCACAACAAGGAAGGAGAAGTGGGAATACAGTCTCACTATTAACCATGAAGATAAAGCTGCTGGGAGAGAGACATTTAGTTTGCATGAATGGAGTTTCACTAGGCACATTAACCACACTTACCTGTTTATCTTAATATGTGAAACATGGAATGTTACTTACATCTTAAAATTTCAGATCATCTGTGAGAAAATATACAAAGTATAATAAAATTTTCAAGATTTAATAAACTTCTTTTAAACTTCATCTCATGCTTGCTTCCTTTAAATACCAAAGAGTAAGTGCGGCCTATAACATTGGGCAGACTAGAGCACTCAACATTTTCATCAGACTTATTTTACTCTTATAAATAGATACTGATGGTCACCCTGGAGTCTACTCATAGATGCTTCACCTCCATGTGATTCACTCCAGTGGCATGTATTACATATCTCTACCTACACAACTACTGAAATAGCAGTAAGGGACATTAACATATTATTTTTTTAAAAAAGTTATACCACGTCGTTTTTGTTCCCACAATGCCCCATACTCAGATATTTTGACATCAGTTGCACATTTGCCTGGTGAGTATTTTTTGTTGATGTTGCTGTCGACAGGATCTAGAGTCATCTTGGAAGACTGAATCTCAGTTGAAGAACTGCCTCATTAAAATTGACCTGTGGATATGTCGGTAGGACACTGGAATAATTATTAATTGATACAGGAGGCACTAACACACTATGGATATCATTTTCCATAGTCAGGTAGTACTAGGCTATGCAAGCAAGCTAACTGACTAAGGCAGAGAGCCAGCGAGTTAGCTGAATGTGTCCATGTTTACTACATCTCTTCTTGATTGAGTTTCTTCCCCAACTTTATTTGATCAAGGGCTGTTGTCTGAAAACTGAAACAAAAACACATACTTTCCTTATGTAAGTCACTTTTGGTCATGGTATTTATCAGGAAAGAAGGAGAAACTTACAAGGCAACTCAATCTCTCAGGTAAAACTTAACTTTGCTCTGATTCTGCCCAGATTTGATTTCCTAATGTGGATGTAGGTTACCATAAATATCACTTTGTAACATGTTAGTAGCATTATGAAAATTTTATGGTCTTCAAAGAAATGCAATAAAAAAATTAAGACAATTTTAAAATCCATTGGTGGAAACACCAGAAAGTTAAATCAAACTGAGGAAATAACTGCTATAAAATTTCTGATGGCATGCTTAGCTCTTGAGTTAGGGGAAGTTAATGTTGCACTTGTGCATTACAAAATATTTGCCTAGTACTAATAACGATGTTGGGTCAAACATGGAAGTTGGCATTACACTGCTCGTGAGAGGGATAGGTTACCTAAGATAAAGCTGTGCTCCAACCTATTATTTTCTAACTCTCCACAGTTTTTGAGGCTTTAATCAGTCATTTGTCCATGTAATGTTGAATGTAGTTGTGGGTTTTGTTCCTGGAAATCCAGTGTCTAGCCACAAATTTCTCATTGTAAAGTAAACATAATAGCTTAAATTTAATTAAAATTCTGAGAGAGAAAAAAACAAATGACATGAAAGCCTGGGCAGCCTTTTATCTATAAGGTTATGAATTCCTTCCAAGATTCACTATGAAGTAATAAACATTTTGTGACATTCAATTTCAAAATTTGTTACCCAATTATGATTCTTATTTTGCTTCATAAATTTTTCAGTATACTAGATTAAAATTACATCAGTGTGCTTTGAAAATGAATCAGGAAGTGGGATTCTGGGAAGAATATTTTTATCTTTATCATCTTATAAACAGATGAGTAATTTGTCAGAACTATGTAGAAATTTCTATGGTAAGCTTTTCTTTAGCAAAATAATAATTTTGTAAAATTTCCCTTTATAAGAAATTTATTTATGGTATAATGTACTGAACATTTCACATAAGAAAGGAATAAAATGAATATTTAATTTTTTATCATTCTAATATAGTATTTGAACATGAACTTATTAATCTGTGTAACTGAGTTATTCTCAAAGAAAGCATAGTATATTGAATTATTGAAATTTCTAGAATATTTTTTCTGTGTTGCATATATGGCATAATCTATTTTTCTTGAAATCCATAAGGCCTTATATAATTATGTATTGATATAAATTCTACACTACCCACATTTTCAAAGTTGTCTTAGTACAAGATCATTATATACATAAGGAAATTTTAAAATATATTCAAAATGAGTAGCAACAAACAATAACCATTGCTTGCTGTATTTCTTTTAAAAATTTCTTCCCTAATTCATTTTTGTTCTGCCTGAAGACATATCTAATATATTTCAGATGCACAACCCTGTAATATATTATGGTAGTTTTAATGTCAAAATCAATACCTGACCACAAAAATGAGTATTCAGCCAATATCTCTCTGAAAGCAATTCCTGGAAGTTCTTAGAACATTACCAAGAAAAAAAAATACTATCTCTATTTTCTTGGATGTGGTAAGACATTCACACAAAGTCATAAAAGTACAAAGGAAAATCCCTTTTATCTCATTATTATTATTGTTATTAATTTACCAACAACAATGTCTTTTGGGTGATAATGTTAAAATTCAGGGTTGAGGACATTTAATGTTCATCTATCCATTCTGGCCCTGAAAAAATATTAAAAGGACAGTCAACATTTAAAAGGCGTCTAATTTTATAGGAAGATATAAAAAATCATGGATGTTAAACTTTAACTGCTTATCCTCAAAGAATATAGTCCAAAATGATTAGAAATTATATGTAGAAGATAAAATTTTGTGATAAGATGAATTTTTGCATATTGGAAATATTTCATTCCATCTTATAACGATGTCCTTACAAGGTTACCAGAAGAAAAGAAAAGTAGATTTTTCTAACAACAAAAAACAAAGGAATGCTTGGATATGGGAAAAGAGAAGGAGAGATTCTAGCATATATCTGTGACAGTGTGATTCTGATAAATGAGCATTCACTGAAAGTTCCACTGCCTTAACAGGAATAAATGTTTGAACTCATTATCCACCCTTCTCTCAATCCTATTTCTATAAATTCATCAACCTCTTCTTATGGTGAGACTCAGAGACTCATAATATGTTTTACCTACTGATATGTAAAGATTAAATGTGAAAGAAGGAAAAATAACTATGTCATTGACCTGAATTTGAACATATTTAATACAGAAAAATGTTCACCTTTCAGTTAAACTCAACCTGTTGGGGGAATCCCTTTATGCACTGTGTAAAGTTTGTATTATTCGAATGTTTATTTCTATAAAGGCAGCGAAGTGAGTACTATGTGGACTTTGGTATTGTTATTTTTATGGGTTGTCATCTGCTTTAGTATTTTGTAAACACTCTTCTACATCACCTTCTGATTGGTGTAATACATATCTGACTGTTTACGATTGAGACAGGAGAGAAAGGACAGTACTTCCAGTCAGAGATAGGAACCCTGAGGAAGAATTGAGAAACATGGGATTTTCAGCATGACTTGGAACACAGGAGGTCAGATGTACCCTGTGAGAGAGAGAGGCCCTGTGGCAGACATGGACTAGAATAAGAGGGTTAATTAAGTTAGAGTTAGCTGGGAGGTACCTAAGCCTCCATAAACAATAATAAGTCCCTCTGTCATTATCCAACCAGTGATGGGTCCAAAAATATCTGGCAATATCAACCCCTTAGATTATAATTTTGAAAATAGTTCATAAGTGCTCTCAGTCTTCTCTGTAGTGTCCCTCCTACTTGCTGCATATTACTTTGTCAATACATATGTAATTACATTTATAATTTATCATTTTAGAATTCTCAAATATCCAAATATACATATATACGTATAAACATTAGTATATAACTTATGTATTTATAGATAATTTGAGGGAATCCAAGGAGTACACTCAAAGTAAATACTATTTAATATTCAGCCAATATTTAGATGATTTTAAGTATCTTATATTTTCAAGGTATATTTCTAAGCAGTATTTTGAAAAGCTCAGAAAAGACAAAAATATATAGTTTTAAGCCATCTGTCTAGAAATTAAGAATTAAGAAAGTCTGTTGAAGGCCCCTGCTACAAGTTTTTGGGTGTAAATATTTACAGAAATCATTCTTTACAGAAAACCAATAGTACATTAGGGACTGAGGAAGAACAGTACTTTAATCTGATAAATACTTGGTAAGAGTTTGACACTGAAAATGAAATCAGATACATATGACATAAATAATAGTATGGTATGTTAAAACAGAACTTACATGTAAGAGATGTGGAAGAACTTTGAACCTTGAGAGTGTAAAAATTGAAACATGGGGGCAGAAAGCTACACACCCTTTTTCAATTAACATTTGTAGTGTGAATGTAGAATTTGGCTAACACAATGCTGAATGCCAATTACGAGTTTCAAGGTTTCCATAGTTTTCAGAGTGCATTTCATGTTGTCTTGGAAACAGGTGTAGTTATGAACAAACCTGTCCAACATTTAGTCTATGAGAAGAATTATAGGCAATTTCTTGGATTCCAAAAACTTCATAAACCATATGCTGACATTTAAATTATGATCTTAATAAGAACAGGTGCTCATTCAATAAGATGAAAATATAAATTACTTCATTCTTTAAAAGTAGATCCATTTCTAGTGCCAACACACATCCTTTTTTTTTGCCATTTTTCTTCTGAGAACCATAATGTTTTTATGCTCATGAAACACATATATTGTATATTTCTATGCCTTCTGCTTGTTTTAAAAGTATTAATAAACTTCTAAAGTATTCAATGAGCCATGGGGTAGTGGTGCACTCCTTTAATCCCAGCACTTGGGAGGCAGAGACCAGGCAGATTTCTGAGTTCGAGGCCAGCCTGGTCTACAGAGTGAGTTCCAGGACAGCCAGGGCTATACAGAGAAACCCTGTCTCGAAAAACCAAAAATAAATAAATAAATACATAAATAAATAAATAAAATATTCAATGAGTCAGAAAATTATGTTTTATTTACTGGAAAATGTTAATATGACCATATTAACAGTTGAATTTCTGTGTGGTATTGTTTTATTTAAAATATATAATGAGTTCATATATTTCTCTTTAAATAACAATAAAAAATTGTCTTCAGTCACTGCCCCTGATAGACCTCCTATTTCCTGAACAGAAATGGAAAAGTGGATCTGAGGGAGAGGGAAGGTGGGAAAGGACTGGGAGGAGAGGAAAGTGAGGATGTACTGTATGAAAGAATAAAAAAATAATAATCAGTGTGTATTACGCGAAATACAGAGTTTATATTGAACTTGAATAATGTCTATAGAAAATAGTTAAGCATTTGTATCTTCAAAATTTGACTGAAGTGCTTAAAATGCAATTTTATTGTAGTACTAAAATAAAGGATCAGGTTATGTTAAAGTACTAAAAAGAAAAAGAAAAACATTTTGTATAGTTTTTTTATCTAATTGTGTCTGCTATCTTTCATTTAATCCCATTTTATTTATTTAATCACCAAGAGCAACACTGAGAAAGGTCATTATTAGGCTAGTAGGGATTAACTCCTTGTTAAAGATCGTAGCCTTGGAGCTGGAGAGAGGACTAAGGATTTGAGGACACTTTCCGAAAGACCCACATCAGGTAGCTAATGATCCTCTATATCTCTAGCTTAGGTGGATCTGACACTATCCCTTGTCTTCTATGAACAGCTGAACATATGGGGCATATGCATATACACACATACGTACATACATACATACATACATACATACATACAAGTAAGTGGAAATAAAAATCATAACAAAATGACTTTAACTCATTTTTGAGTTCTCGATTTCCCAATATTAGTCACATAACAATAATGTTACTAGTCTATTACTGAAAATTATTATTTTTCAATATCTCATTCTTGAACTTGGAGATATGACCTCACCATTATAAACAAGTAATACATTTGTAGAGGTCCCAAGTTCAAATATGACCCTCCTATGTTGGTTTACAATCAAGTGTAACTCCAGTTTCTAGGTAGTCTAATATCCAAGTCTAGCCAGTGTCAGCCCCAGCTGGATAGGAAGAACTGAGCTCTATAAGGTATTCTCTCATACTCATACAAGTGCCTTGGCACCAAAACACAAGAAATAACTAACTTCTTAAAAAAAAAAAAAAAAAAAAAAAAAAAAAAAAAAAAAACAAATATAACTCTTAAAAAGGAATTTTAGTGTTGATTTTAGTTTGGTATATTATTTTCTAGCTGAATTTATTGTGACATGATTGGCATGTGTTCAGTTGGTATAGTCTACTAATTTGATATACTTGTACTGTGAATGATTAGCACAGACAAGAAGCTTTTATTATTTTTCTTGATAAAATCTCCCATTCCTAAACCCCAAAGCTCTCCAGAGTCATCCCATTAGACACCCTGTGCAGCTTTGTAAGAAGTACTTAATAGTGTGTCATCATTAAAATATGGATGCAATGTTATCCATACTGCATGTGTTACCACAGAGTCTGTGTTACCTATAGTAACAGCTCTCATACTCCAGTTTTCTTGATTGGCTCTCCCCATTGGAAGCCCAAATCTGAATTCACTAACGTTTTAGTTTTCTTCAATCTCTTCTTTGATTATGTCTTCTATGTCTTGGAATAAATTGACTTTCAATATATACTTCCTCCTCCATTAATGAGTGATATTGTTGTCATGATGTTTATTTATGTTTAGGGAACACAGTAGGTATACTCGCTAATTTTATCTCTAGTATAAATTATTTTTTCATCATCCTTATTACCTCACTCTGAACACTACGCTATGTGTTCAAGTTCAAATAATCTACAATATTTTCTGTTGCATATAACCCCTGGTTATTGTTCATGATGACAGGAACTTGTAGATTAGGCCTAGTCAAACTCTCTGACCTAAAAGGTGATCATTTCTTTTATCAATGCCACCAATTATCAACACAATTCAAGATGACACAAACTCTCCATTTCCTTGAATTTAATTATGTCTGACTTATGCTATTTCTTTCATTATTTTTTGACATTATACATTTGCTATGTTGACTATCAGCTTTTTTGTAGTTCATAAGTATACTGTACTGAATACACACTCTAGAGATTTTTTTCCCTAATTTTCCATCTTGGTGATTTCATAGTGTCTCTGAGTGAACATATCAGAATTGAGAGCATTCTTATTTACCTCTCTAGTTTCAATATATACAATGAACTTAAAAACTCATATGACAAACTTTTAGATACAGGATCAATACAAAAATAGACATTATATAATTAATATGACCAAAATCAGGCTCATAATTTACAACACCCTTCTAAACAAATTCTTGTCTTCACAGTATATAGTAACCTTAAGAACCAAGTTATTCAATTAATAACTGAAATTATAATCACACATTATGATCTGCATTTAATCATTTAACAAACATTGCTGTTTCTTCATTGAATTCTATTTCTACTCTTTTCTTTCTGACACAAATACTATCACATACATGCATCCAAGTGAAAATAAATCTGTTTATTTTCATATTTTCCATTCCTATCTTTCATTCTCTACTGCACAACTAGGGAGGCTATCTTGACATTCCATTGTAAGCCCTGCACACAGACTTAATGACTAATATTTTTCTCTTGTACCAAAAAGCTCTTTTCATTTGTGCATTTCCATACTTGCTATATCTCAGTCTCAAGTATACATTTCTTGACTCTATATAAAATAAAATCACTTCATTTTCATTTTCATATTGAACCATATGATGAAGTATCAGAGAAATATGGAAAGTCTTCCTTTATGAAATTTTAAAAAGATACTCAATTGTCAGTACATTTAAATGTAAAACAACACTGTCTTAATTTTACTAAAGTGCTTGTTTGATTCTTTCTCTCTCTCCCCAACTTTCTCTCTTGTTCTTACTCATAAATTCCTTAAATATACTATGCTTGGTTTTACATGCTTTATAGAATATTCTTAGGATTTAAAACACTACCTATTATTAAGGAATATGTGACATTTGTTAAAGAAATAAATAAATTATTAAAATTAGATAGTATTTTTAAATTTTTTTCTGTGAGCTAGAATGCAGTAATAATTAAATATTTAAATAGTCTAGAATTTTTCAAAATGAATATAATTACAATCTGCCAACCTTGTAGGTTTTACTTTTTAAAAACATGTTTCAGTAAAGTATTTCTCATTAGATATTCTCTATATTTCCCTAGATTCAGGCCAATGAGATTAGGGGTTTACTTTGATGCTCAACTGATGACTACATGCCTATTTTCTCTTAATTCTAGACTTCTTTAGTTCAACACACTTCTGCCACATGTATCTCTTAATGCTACTCTTTATATAAGCAAATCTTAACTTCAACTACTGAACCAATTTCCTGGCATCATTCTCAATTTTATTATATCTTATGAAAAGAAAAAAATAAAAAACAAAACAAAAATCAATGAATGTACCATACTTGCATCCTAATAGATTTATGAAATTTACAGAGACAAATTTTTGTCCCTTTAAATCTATTTCCTTTTCAGTGTATCTGTCACATATTTTCAAGTTTTAGTTTTAGTTTTCTGCTCAAATAAACCAGGATAATAGTCAACATGTAATCACTGTTTATACCCTTAGTTCTAATTAAAGATTCCTTTAAATATTCATGTCTTTTGAATACAAAGGACAGGAAGTTAGGGATAATTATTGATTTAAGTTTTGTAAGCATCCACCAGAATAATAAGAGTTTGAAAGGTTTAGAAATAAAAAGAGAGTCTACTTCAAAGGACTTTTCTGTCAGCTTATCATAATGTTCAAAATATTCCTGTGAGGCTTTTCATTTGATAAATGCAAGAGTAATATGATGAAACACAAGTGTTCTACCTGAGAGCCTGAAGTGATGGCCTCCAGCTGATTATACTAAGCTTTTGAAACATAAATGAGGACAAAAATGTCTCATCAACAAATCGTTCCTTATAAATAAGACCAAAGTCTTAACTCATTTCTAATTCAGATGTTTATTTTATTTACATTTAGTTTTTTGAATAGAAGTTATATGTAATAGATTATGATCTATTGCTTATAGCTAGGATACTTTATATGTGCACCATAATTTTCTGCTCAAATATTTTTTTGCCCATTTTATTTTTTATCATTTATTTCATTATTTACTTTACATTCTGATCATGGCCAGCCTTCTACCAGTCCCACCTTCCCAACTCCCTCCCTTCATTCTTCCTTCTCCTTCTTCTCAGAGAAGAGGAGCCCCTGTCATTCCTATACCATCCTACCCTGGCATGTTAAGTCAAAACATGACTAAGCACATCCTCTTTCACTGAGTGAACATCTATCAGCACAGTTAGGGGAAAGAAATCCAAAGGCTGGCAACAGAGTTCAAGTCAGAGACAACCCCTGCTTCAATTCTTAAGGGACCCACATGGAGACCAAGATGCACATCTTCTCCATGTGTAGGGGTCCTATGTCCAGTCCATGCATGCTCTTTGGTTGATACAGTGTCTGTGAGCCCACATGGGCTCAGGTTAGTTGGCTTTGCATGTCTTTTTATGGTATTCTTGGTCCCTCCAGCTCCCTCAATCTTTCTGCTGATTCTTCTACATGACCACTCCCTGATCTATGCCTATTGTTTGGCTATGGGGTCTCTGCATCTCTTTCCATCAGCTGCTAGATAAAGCTCTAGAAATACCATTATGCTAGGCTGCAGTCTGAAAGCATAGCAGAGTTTCATTAATAGTGGCAGGGGTTGGCTCTCTCTGATGGAATGGGTCTCAAGTTGGGCCAGCCTTTGGTTGGCTATTCCCTGAATCTGCTCCATCTTTATCCCTGCACATCTTGTAGGCAGGGGAAATTTTGTGTTTAATGTTTTATGGTTGGATTGCTGTCCCCTTCTCTTCACTGGAAGTCCTTGCTGGCTGAAGGAGGTGGCTATTTCAAATTCCATAAATTATAAAAACTGTTTATTAATATTCTACATATAATAATTAATGTTGAAAATTAACATAGCTGCAGTTATTCCTTAATGAGTTAGTTCCCCAGGCAATCACGTACAAACCTTTTAATATTTCAAAGCATAAGCCTTAGCTGGACAGATTTTCAACTAGGTCATCTAATTTTATCTGGCCATCAAGCTCCATCTAGTCATGTGACTAACTATACTTTCCAGACCTGTAGGCAATCTACTCTCCTCTATCCTGGTGAAAAGACCTTCCTCTTTCTTCATCCACAAATTTCTTTCTACCTCTTAGGAAGACCTGCTCTCTCTCTCTATTGCCCAAATGTAGGTTTTAGCCATTTATTAACCAATTAACTTAATGGGCAAGGTGTCCAAAATGAAAACTGGCATAGGTGAGAGTTCCCTTGTCTTAGGGCAATCTGATCTAGGGGAAGTTAGCATTTGAATAAATAGTAGCAACAGACCAACCTAAACATTGCCTCCTTCTTGTCTAAATAAAAAGGTTCTTTGTCTTACAATAAAAAACATCACAGAGCCCCCAATGAAGGAGTTAGAGAAAGGATCTAAGGAGCTGATGGGTTTGCAGCCCCATAGGAGGAACAACAATGTGTACTAATCCCTACCCCCCAGAGCTCCCAGGGACTAAACCACCAACCAAAGAGTACACATGGTGGGATTCATGGCTCCAGCTGCATATGTAGTAGAGGATGGCTTAGTTGGTTATCAATGGGAGGAGAGGCCCTTGTTTTTGTGAAGGTTCTATGCCCAAGTGTAGGGGAATACCAGGGGCAGGAAGTGGTAGAGGATGGATTGGTGAGCAGGGGGAGGGGGCAGGGAATAGGTGGGTTTTTTTTTAAGGGGAAAACAGGAAAGGGGATAACATTTGAAATGTAAATAAAGAAAATATCTAATAAAAAACCCACAAAAAAATCACACAGTAGGAACATAAAGTAAAACAATTATAAAATCTATTAGGCATTTCCTTCACAAATTCTATTCCATCTGTATTTGGCAAGTTTGGATACAGTATTTTATCATGTATCCTATCTTGGTGAATTTAGTGTTTTATACCTAAATTATTTTCTACCATAACTTGCATTATTAACCTAAAATATCTAATATATCTAAAAATATTTTCTTAAATCCTAAACAATTTAATGTGACTATAATTATCTAGTTTCAACCTCATCATAAGCTTGAGAAGGAATAAATATTACCTTAGCATGTAGGAAATGTAGTCAAGCAGCTTCCAAAATTTCTAGGAATGACAGAGACAGCTGCATGGTCAGTCCATTATAGACTCTATAATCTTGGAGTATCTATCTTTAGCCCTCTGGCTCAGTATATTTGACAGACATGTTTATGGAGCAGGAGTTCTGAAGGACTTGGTTACTTTGTCTTGGCAGAGCTTGGCAATCAACTTTGCCTTTGTGTAAATTTTATCAATTTTGGACAGCATTCTGATGGCAGAGGAAATAGGGCATCTTCTTTGTCCAACGGCTACCTTGCTACAATTGAAATCATTTCCAAGTGGAAATCCTTTAGTGCTTATCAGCTTCTACCAAGTTAAATGGGGAGCTGTCAAGAGCTGGCATGTTTTAAGTAAAAAAAAAAAAGTTCTTAAATTAATATCTAGTGGATAGGTATGGCCCCTGGTTTAGGGATGGGGCCACCCACCTACCTCAAAAATATTAATCCAGAATTTCTCTTGTCAAAAGTTAATGCAGGGACAAAGAGTAGAGCAGAGACAGAAAGAAGGCCTTCCAGAGACTGCCCCACCTAGGGATCCATGACATCTGTAGACTCCAAACCCAGATACTATTGCTGATGCCAAGAAGTGCTTGCTGATAGGAGCCTGCTGTCCCCTGTGAGGTTCTGTTAGAGCCTGACTAATACAGAGGCTGATGTATGCAGCCAAACATTGGACTGAACACAGGGACTCTAATGGAGAAGTTAGGGCAAGGGCTGTAGGAGCTGAAGGGGTTTACGACTCCATAGGAAGAACAACAATATCAACTAACCAGACCCCTCACAGTTCCCAGGGATAAACCAAAGAGTACACATGGGGGGGACCCATGGTTTCAGCTGGATATTTAACAGAATATTGCCTTATCTGACATCATTGGGAGAGAAACCCCTTGGTTCTGCGGAGACTTGATGGCTCAGGGTAAGGTACTGGGTACTTACCCAGGGTAAGAATGATAGGTACTGAGGCAGAAGTGAGTGTGCAGGTGGGAGAGAACCCTCATGGAAGCAGGGTGAGGAGAGAGGTGAGAAGGGGTTTTGTGGAGGGCATACTGGGAAGGGGAATAACATTTGAAATGTAAATAAATAAGATAATCAGTAAAAATGAAAAGAAATACTATCTTTATAACATTTAAAGATTTATAATGTGTGTGTGTGTGTGCTTGTGTGTGTGTGTGTGTTTGTGTGTGTACTATAGTCTATGTGTATCTATGTGTATCACATGCATTCAGGAACACGAGGAGTCCAGAAACACATAGTTGATCCCCTGGAAGTAGAGTTATATAGGTAGTTATGAGCCAACATTTGAGTTCTGAGAACCAAACATGTCTTTTACAAGGGCAGTAAGTGGTCTTAAATCTGAGCCATCTCTCTACCCACAATATCTATATAATCTTTATGGTAGATTTTAAAATTCACTTTAGAGTAACCATTCTCTTAAAAAATGTTACAATCCCCATTCTCTTATTAAATTAATAAAAACATGTTTAGACACCATAATCTGTAAGTCTCTGGGTTTTTAAAGACGATTCATCTATTTATAGCATATTTGAATAGGTAAACTTGATTTTAGGTGTTTACTGTCTGTTCAAACTAGGAAGTATGTCTTGTAATGAACTATTCAGGCATCTAAAATGAATATGAGTTTTACTGTCTGACAATTAATTGTATTTCTTAAATATCCTAAATAAATTATAAGAGTTGCTTTAGACTGGGGCTGGAGAGATGCCTCCACAGTTAAGAGAACTGACTGCTTTTCTGAAGGTCTTGAGTTGAAATCCCATTAATGACATGGTGGCTCACAACCATCTATAATGAGATCTGACACCCACTTCTGGTGTGTTTGAAGACAGTTACAGTGTGCTTAGATATAATAAATGCATCTTAAAAAATAAAAGAGTTGCTTTAATCTTCATATACTAGAGCCTATGAGTATAGTAGAATTTCATTGTTTCCCACTACCAACAAAAACGGGGTTTGACATTCTTAAGTTCACAGCAATTGTGTTTATGGAACTAACATTCAGTCAAAGATGAAGAGAGATTTAAAGCCCAATCAGTCCAAAGAATCATAATGACTGCAAAGTCTCCTGGTGGAGAGGAAGAAATTATCTTCAGGGTTACAAACACTGATGAGTTGAACACTCTCCGCTGATAGCATCATTTCCATGTCCAAGGGCATAGCCCTTCTTAAGCTTAATGTGTCAAAAATAAAATAAAGATAAAAACAAAAGCAAAACCAAACATATGAAACTAGAATGAATACACCTGATAGAAGAAGGGTTGTGGGGCTGTATGTTCCCAGAATATGTTCTATAAATGTATGAATTGTTAAAAAATAATTTAATAGAAAAATAATTACAAGAAAAAATTATTCAATGATTTGTAAATCTATAGTAAAATGTTTTATATATATAATTTTACATAATCTTTACACTTGTTTTATTGGGTAGATAATAGGACCAGATTTCTTTTATATTTGAAGAATCCAAGGCTATGAAAATCTAAGTGTTTATAAAACTTCAAGGTAGAAATAAATGATACAGACAGGATTCAGGCATATATAATAAAGAAACAGATAATTTTCTATGATTGTATAGATTTACTATACTGTGTTTATCCAGGTATTCTTCAATATTTGATTGTCTATTTTTTAGGTGGTTTCCATAGTTGGGTTGCTAACTAGTTCGTCAACTATACTGCCAAATTACATTGAAAAAACAAAAATAAAATAAATAAATCTTGATAAAGAAGAAAAGCACAGCATACTTAAGAGTTTTTTTCTTATGCATGTTATGAATAAAACCCTAAATTACAAAATGTTAAGACATGGCAGTTCTAAAAAAAAATCCAGACAATTTGTATGATTGAAGACATCATCTATCCATTGATTTCTACTTGCTATGCAATGATGCCTGCTTAGGCTGATGGTCTTCATAGTCTCCAGATTTCTGACAAATTTTTATCACCAACCTTAAGTTATATAAGACTAATGACTTGTAGACTTTTTAATGCACTAGCTTTGATTTTCTTAACATTAGTGAAATAACTATCCCTTTTTAAATTATCATTGGTCTTAACTAAGGTCTATTAATTGGTCTAAATATCATCTGTTAATTGTAAATGTAACTCTAATTCACCAGATGTAACTGTTGTCTTGGAGGCTTATTACTTAGTAAGAGCACCTTTCTACTTCATTTTGAACTCTGGCTGACTGGTTCAGCTCAGCTGCTTTCAAGTGAGTTTTCCATAACCTATCTCTGACACTTTCTGTCAACTTTTTCTCTTATTCATCAATTTGTCAGCTCCTCAATTAGGTGTCATTTTCAAACATGTCTGCTTCCTTATACTGACGAACTTTAGCTTCAATGTTTACAATTAAAAGTATGTACTAAGGGCATGTCTAGATTCCTACCAGAGTAAATAAAGGTCTCTATTCCTGCTATATAACACTGACATAGAAGAGTTTTGGATGTGATTCCTTGCCAGAGTTGCCATGTTGCTGGATTTAACTTTCAATAACCACTTCCCTGTGTTTCAGACTCCTTTGAAGGATATTAAAAGTGGAAATGAAACATGTTAACACACCTTTTCATATGGTATAACATTATTGGAAGATAATAATATATATTTTAGGAAAATACCAAAATCATTTAAAGTCATAGCTGATTACCAGAATAATCTCTATGGAAATTTTATTTTATTTTATTTTATTTTATTTGTTTGTATTTTTATTAGATATTTTCTTTATTTTCACTTCAAATGATATCTCCTTTCCCAGGTTCCCCTCTGGAAAAAAAAACAAAGCAAAACAACTCTCCCCTTGCTCACCAACATACCCTCTCCCCCTTCCTGGCATTCTCCTATACTGGCGCATAGAACCTTCACAGGACCAAGGGCCTCTCCTCCCAATGATGACCAACTAGGCCATCATCCCCTCCTAATGATGACCAACTAGGCCATCCTCTACTATACATATGCTGCTGTAGCCATGAGTCCCACCATGTGTACTCTTTGGTTGGTTGTTTAGTCCCTGTGAGCTCTGAGGGCATTAGTTAGTTCATATTGTTGTTCATCTAAGGTGCTACAAACCCTTCAGCTCCTTGGGGTCCTTTTGCTAGCTCCTTCATTGGGGACCCTATGCTCATTCCAAAGGACGGCTGTGAGTCTCTACTTCTGTATTAGTCAGGCACTGTCAGAGCCTCTCAGGAGACAGCTATATCAGGCTGCTGTCTCCCAGCACTTGGTGGCATTCATAATAGTGTCTGGGTTTGGTGACTATATATCAGAAATTCTACAAGGCTCCACTTCTAGAGGACAAACTACAAACAACCAATGACAGTTAATACAGGAACAATCAATATCCTTCAAAGTCTAATTGTTATGATTCATTTTTCTTTATATTTATGTGTATGTGTATTTATGTGTATGTAGATCACAAGTGCTTGGGTGCATTGGAGGCCAAAAGAGGCTATTGGAACTCCTAGATTTGGAGTTACAGAAGATGGCTAGGTACCTGATGTGGGTGGGATGAACAAAGATCTTTTATGTCCTCTGAACGAATAGTATGCACTATTAACTGTTGAGCTGTCTCTCCTGCCCTAATAGTTCCTTTTTGAAAACAGAGTGTGGAGCAGTGGTCTGTTAAGGCAACGTTGACCCAGTGGAGAATAGGTCTGGAACTCCAGTGCTGCCTGCAAAGGACAGGAGTTCAGCCACACTTCCTGGACCCCTGGCTCCTGTTTCAGTCCCAACACCCCACAGCCCCACCTGCAGGAGATGTGTGTTCTGTCAGGTAGACAATGCCCTAAACTCCCAGCATTCTAGCTGGACCCTACCTCCAGTCATCTGACCACAGCCAGATAGCCTTGCCTCATAATATAATGGGCAGTTTGCACCCTCGGCTCTCTCTTGTTCTCTTGTTTTCTTCTCATGCCTTCCTCTATTTTTTGCTGTCTCCTCTCTCTTACTTTTTCTCTTCCTCTCTTCTTCTTTTCCTCTTTTGCCCTTTCTTTCTCTCTCCTTCTCCTCTCCTTTCTCTCTTTCTCTCTCTCCACATGGTCATAGCCAGCTTCTCTTCTCTTTTATATAATAAAATCTCATGACTATGCATTGTCTCCTTTTAACTAATGCATCTCACAACCCCAGCATCTGTAGGAGGGAGACCTGGGCCTACAACAGAGTTGTTAAAATTTTCTTCATTTCTTAACTTTTGAGTTCTCTACATATATTCTAGATACTACTGGTTTGTCTGTTGTAGAGTAGTCAAAGGTTATCACCCATTTCATGGCCTCTCTTCTTTTTATATTTCTATATTGCTTTTCAGAAGTGTTTTACTTTATACAGCTACTATTAGTTGATTGTAGGTATTTTTATTAGATATTTTCTTAATTTACATTTCAAATATCCACTTTCCTGGTTCCCTTCTGAAATAAAAAGACATATTCCCTCACTCCTCCTGCTGCTCACCAACACATCCTCTCCCCTTTCCTCGTCCTGGCATTCCTCTACAGGGTATAGAACCTTCACAGGGCCAAGGGCCTCTCCTCCCATTGATGACTGACTTGGCCATCCTCTGCTACTTATGCTGCTGGAGACATTAGTCCCACCATGTGTACTCTTTGGTTGGTGGTTTAGTACCAGGGAACTCTGAGGTTACTAGTTATTTCACATTGTTGTTCATCCTAAAGGGCTACAAACCCTTCAGCTCCTTGGGTCCTTTCTCTAGCTCTTTCAATGGGGACCCTATATTCAATCCAATGGTTGGCTGTGGGCCTCTACTTCTGTATTAGTCAGGGACTGTCTGAGCCTCTCAGGAGACAGCTATGTCAGGCACCTGCAGGCCCACACTTGCTTACATTCACAATAGTGTCTGGATTTGATGATTGAATATGAAAAGATTCCCAGGTGGAGCAGTTTCTGGATTGTCCTTCCTGCAGTCTCTGCTCCATAGTTTGTCTCTGCAACTCCTTCCATGGGTATTTTGCTCCCACTTTTAAGAAGGAACGAAGTATACAAACTTTGGTCTTCCTTATTCTTGAGATTCTTGTGGTTTGTGGATTGTATTATGAGCATTCCAATCTTCTGGGCTAATATCCACTTATCAGAGAGTGTATACCATGTGTGTTCTTTTGTGACTGGGTTACCTCATTCAAGATGATATTCTCCATATCCATCTCTTTCCCTAAGAATTTCATGACTTCGTTGTTTTTAATAGCTGAGTAGTACTCCATTGTGTAGATGTTCCACATTTTCTGTATCCATTCCTCTGTTGAGGGACATCTGGGTTTTCCAGTTTCTGCCTATTATAAATAAGGCTGCTATGAACATAGTAGAGCATGTGTCCTTGTTACATGTTGGAGCATCTCTGAGTATATGCTCAGGAGTGGTATAGCTGGGTCCTCTGATAGTACTATGTCCAATTTCTGGAGGAAATGCCATACTGATTTCCAGAGTGGTTTACCAGTTTGCAATCCCACCAGCAATGAAGGAGTGTTTCTCTTTCTCCACAACCTCTTTAGCATATTCTGTCACCTGAGTTTTTGATCCTAGCCATTCAGACTGATGTGAGGTGAAATCTTAGGGTTGTTTTGATTTGCATTTCCCTGAGGACTAAGGATATTGAATATTTCATTAGGTGCTTCTCATTCATTTGGTACTCCTCAGTTGAAAATTCTTTATTTAACTCTGTACCCCATTTTTAATAGGGTTATTTCATTCTCTGGAGTCTAAACTTTGTGAGTTCTTTGTATATATTGAATATTAGCTCTCTATTAGATATAAGATTGGTAAAGATCTTTTCCCAATTTGTTGGTTGCCATTTTGTCCTATTGACAGTGTCTTTTACCTTACAGAAACTTTGCAATTTTATGGGGTCACATTTGTCAATTCTTGATCTTAGAGCATAAGCTATTGGTGTTCTCTTCAGGAAACTTTCCCCTGTGCCCCTCTACTCGAGGCTCTTCCCCACTTTGTTTTCCATTAGTTTCAGTGTATCTGGTTTTATGGGAAGGTCCTTGATCCACTTGGACTTGAGCTTTGTACAAGGAGATAGGAATAGATTTATTTGTATTCTTCTACATGCTACCTGCCAGTTGAGCCATCACCATTTGTCAGAGGGATATGAATTGGAAAGGAAGAAGTCAAATTATCACTATTTGCTGATGATATGATAGTATACTTAAGTGACCCCAAAAATTCCACCAGAGAGCTCCTAAACCTGATAAACAACTTCAGCAAAGTAGCTGGATATAAAATGAGCTCAAGCAAGTCAGTGGCCTTCCTCTACACAAAGGATATACAGATTGAGAAAGAAATTAAACAACATCCTTTATAATAGTCACAAATAATATAAAATACCTTGGTGTGACTCTAACTAAGCAAGTAAAAGATCTGTTTGACAAGAACTTCAAGTCTCTGAAAAAGGAAATTGAAGAAGGTCTCAGAAGATGGAAAGATCTCCTACACTCATGGATTGGCAGGCTTAATATAGTAAAAATGGCCATCTTGCTGAAAGCAATGTACAGATTCAATGCCATCCCCATCAAAATTCCAACTTAATTCTTCTCAGACTTAGAAAGAGCAATTTGCAAATTCATCTGGAATAACAAAAAACTCAGGATAGTGTAAACTATTCTCAACAAAAAAAGGAACCTCTGTTGGAATCACCATTCCGGACCTTAAGCTGTACTACAGAGCAATTGTGATTAAAACTGCATGGTATTGGTATAGTGACAGGCAGCTGAATCAATGGAATAGAAATGAAGACCCAGAAATGAACCCACATACCTATTGTCACTTGATCTTTGATAAAGGAGCCAAAACAATCCAGGGGAAAAAAGACAGCATTTTCAATAAATTGACCTTTAAAGATTGAAAAACATGGATTTCAGAAATCTAGGAATGTTATTCAAAATGAAAGTACATTAATGCCAAATGTCAATAATCATTTTAATGACTTTAACTTAATATCATGAATTGACACATTACATAATTTTTATGTGTATCTAGATATTTAGATACGATCCTGTCTACTTGATCAGTCCATCTGTATATGTACATATATATGTGCAGGCTAGAGGTTGACTTATATGGTTTCTTCAATGCTTTTCCACTTGATGGAGACAATATCTCTCCTTGACTTTTCACTGTTTTTAACAAGTCTGAGGGATACCAGTTTCTCAATCCTTAACACTAGATTATGTGTATGCATTGCCATGCTAAGACTTTTATGTGAGTAATGAGATCCTAAACTCAGGTCCTCATGATTAATCTACCTTTCCAGCTTCTGTTTGGATAATATTTAAATACCATGCTCTCCTATAGTATCGCCTCTTTATCAATATCTGTGCAAATTTAATGAAAGGAATTTTTACATTATTCCAAGGAGCATGTTCATTATATTAATATGAAAAATAACATTTGAACAGTAGTATTCTTATTTTCCTGCTTGAGTAATTTTAGGATACTATGACTTTCAAATGCTTATCATTAAGAATTCAGAACTTGCTAGGCAGTGGTGGCACATATCTTTAATCCCAGCACTTGGGAGGCAGAAGCAAGTGGATTCTGAGTTCAAGGCCAGCATGGTCTACAGAGTAATTTCCAGGACAGCCAGTGCTACACAGAGAAACCTTATCTCAAAAATAAATAAATAAATAAAAATGAAAATAAAAAAGAATTCTGAGCTGAATGAATGCTTATGTGTTGTAAATTTCCTGAATTTATTTTACAAATAAAATAGATATACTTGGTTTTATTTGAGTAGTGATAATCATCACTTTTAATTTTGTACTTTTAATCCCAAGACAGTGTTCTGAGCAGATCCATGAAGGTTGTCAACAAAACCTCAAAGAGTGATAATTCCTACATAAAATAATCTCACAAAAATGAAGCCAAAAGAAAATATATTATTTTTGAGACATCCATCATTTTTATTAGAAAAAAAAGGGTAAATGCTTTTCTTAGAAGGCCTGAAAATATGACAAAAAAGTCAACATGTTTCTTAATATTATTCATTACTAAACAACAACAACAAGAACCTAGTATTCAGCTCAAATGATATTTCACTGTGAATGTGTGGAGGAATTATTCAAAAATTCTAAAGATATAAATTTGATTCAAGTGTTCAGGGCTTTGAGAATGATATTGTCCTAAAATTAGAATAAATCACTCAATGGGTAGCAAAAAACTGATTATGAGATTAAGAGTATTGAAAATTCATTGTTTCAAAGGTTTTATATTATAAAAACATACATTTTATTCTCAAACCATTTATATGATTTGCTTTTAATTATTTTTATTTATTTACTTATTAAGCTATTCACTTCTTACACTCCAGATTTTATCACCTTCCCCCATATACCCTCTGACTCTTTCACATCCCATATCTCCTACTTACTCCTCTGTCTCCAGGAGGATGTCCCCTCCCCACCAACCCTCACCCTACCTGACCTCTAAACTCCCAGAGCCTCTTAAGAGTTACGTTCATCATCTCTGAATGAACACAGACCCAGATATTCCTCTTCTGTATATGTGCTGGAGCCTCATATCAGCTGGTGTATGCTGCCTGTTTGGTGGTCCAGTGTTTAAGAGGTCTTAGGGATCCAGATTAATTGAGACTGCTGGTCCTCCTGCAGGATAACCGTTCTCCTCAGCTTCTTTCAGCCTTTCCCTAATTCAACAACAGGGGTCAGCTGCTTCTATCCATTGGTATCCATAGATATACTTCTATCTGCATTGGACTCTTTCAGCTGCTTCTTCTGGTATGCGGTCATGCTAGGTCCTTTTTTGTGAGCACGACATAGCCTCATTAATAGTGTCAGGCCTTGAAACCTCCCTTTGAGCTGGACCCCACTTTAGGCCTGTTGCTGGACCTTTTCCTTAGGCACTTCTCCATTTTCATTCCTGTAGTTCTTTCAGACAGGAACAACTGTGGGTGAGAATTTTGACTTTGGGATGGCAACTCTTCCCTCATTTGATGCCTTGTCTTCCTGGTGGAGGTCATTTCATCATTTCATCTAAGTTCCCTTCTTTTCAATACTGAGAGTCTTTCAATGATGCTTAAATGTCTGATGTTCCAGATACATTTGGTAAACAGTGGTGAAGATCCTGTGAATAAAAGTTGTGTTTTCAACTTAATTAAGTATTATGATTTATGTTATGTTTAGAAAGCATTTCCAACAGAATCACAATTTTTATAGGAAAATCTTTGAAACTTAGAATTAAAGTATTTAGTTGATGCAGCAATGTACACTAATTTCTAATTGTAGGGATTAAAATAACATTTTTCATATAGAATAACTATATTTTATTTTAATAAGAAATATATATATGTATATATATATATA
>NW_022196894.1:68801115-68801876 GCF_008632895.1 Mastomys coucha | reverse complement strand
ATATATATATATATCCAAGATTTGGTAATTGGATCAAATTAATGTATACATTTTGGCTTGAGGTTTCATTGTCAACAAATTAACTCATCAAATTCAAGAACTGAGCATTAATTCTCAGCAGATAGGGTCTAGGTGTTCTAATGTTAAAAATGAAACAAAGGAGATCATGCATTTTTCAGACAAATGGGTGGAACTAGAAAATATCACCCTTAGTGAAGTAACTCAGACTTAATTGAACATGCATGGTATGTACTCACTAATAAGTGGATATTAGCCAAAAAAATAAAGTCCAAAATACCCAGGTTACACTCCACAGAAATCAAGAAGGTTAACAAGCTGAAGGGCCCAAGTGAAGATGCCTAAGTACCACTAAAGAGGGAGAAGAAATCAATCACAGCTGAGGTGGGAGCACGGGGAGATGAGTGGGAAAGGAAAAAGGGAGGGGAAAAGGGAAACATGATCAGGTATTGGAGGAAAAACAAGACTGAAGCCCTGAGGGCCAGGAGAAAGAAAGAGGCAACCTTGGGAGATAGGAGATTGGGGGGGGGACCCTCAAGAATATATCAGAGACCTGAGAGGTGAGAGACTCAGGACTCCAAGGGAGGGACCTTAGATGAAATGCCCTACAGTGTGGAGAGGGAACTTGTAGAGTGTAATGGTCCTGCTGACTACATTGAGGGGTCTCATTGTACACTCGAGACAGCAGCTCTGCTCGGCTCACCAGGGGTCTGGAGCCAGCTAGGGATTAAGCCAGAACCGGG